>NC_135501.1:152578069-152657598 GCF_052857255.1 Amblyomma americanum | reverse complement strand
GCATGGGACAAGAAATCGCAAGAAACGGCTCAGAAAATCTTTTTTGTGATGTTTCAAGGGAGACTAAAACTGACAGTCAGCGAGAATAATAACGTGACACATATGACATGTAATTTTTTGCACGGCCAATCCAAGAGCCAAAAATTCTGCAAAGAATATAGGAATATAATCAGGGATGCGGAGAGAATCGCTCCATGCCAAATCCTGCGAAAAGATGCCAACTGCAGCTTTTTGGCAGCTGACGGAGGCTAGAAAGCACTGTACGATAGGGGTATTCCTTTATGTGATCAGAGAGAAGGCCGTTTAAAATGTTTGCCGGCATGTGTTTCGCATGAGATGAGAAGATGTGGTCAAAATGGAATTCTGCAGGTTGCAACATTGCCGGGGCTGAGAGGAGCTCTGATGCGTCAACATCGGTATAATCCGAAGAGGGTGAGATTGTGCACAAGGAGACGTTTCTGTGCGTCTGGAAACGCAACGCCAATCCCTGAGCAATACGCTCCAGGGTTTCCTGAGCCTTTTTTGTTGATAACACTGTCGAACTAGTGATGAAGCGGGACTGCAGAACGCTTGTTACGTTCCATGAATCTATACAGGGCTTTCCGATGACGAGGATTTGAAAGATATGTGTTTAAACTTTGGTTATACTCCTCCTTGGCTTTTGCAATTGTTGTTCTGAAAGATGCAGAGAAGAATTTAACCAATTAGCTGGACTCTGGTGGCAGGATAGCCTCTTCCAGGCCGCTTTTCTGCGACGATAGGCCTTCTCACATTCTTCTGTGCACCAAGAAGACGGCTTTTTATTATAATCTGCTGCGTGCACAGTGAATATTCAGTGGTCTATTGCATTTTGCAAAAATGAAACCGTCTGCTGCGCTCTTAGTCGAAATAAAGAGGAAGAAATGGGCCTGGGCAGGGCATGTAATGCGAAGGCAAGATTGACCACCCTGCATTTTAAATGGTTTATTAGAAGACCTTTTACAAAGCATACCTATTAGCTTCACGATAGCTACTGACGCCTCACAATGTGATGAAAAGGCAGGGGCGGGAATATATTGCCCGCTTCTAGATTGGTCTTTTTCTGTGCGGCTTCCCGACTACACCCCAATTTTCCGAGCGGAGTTTCTGGCGGTGGTGCTTGCTCTTCGAAAATTAGAGCCAGCTTTCTCTTCAGTGGCTGTCATTACAGACTCTCTTTCTTTGTGTTCGTCTCTTGCTTCGGCTGTGGAATCGCCAATCTTAAACACCTTGCATTCATTACTCCCTCCGCATTTGAGCCTTGTCCACATGATATGGGTGCCAGGTCATAGCGGTGTGACAGCCAATGAGGTTGCTGACTGCCTGGCAAAGGCGTCCCTGAATGGCCCCGTGCTACCTATCGTTCCGGCTACAGCATACGTTACAGCAGCGAGGTTTCGGAGACAGAGTTTGTTAAGAATGACAACTGGATCTCTTTTAAGATCTGGTGATTACCTGCACCTGGGGTATTCGTGAAGCAGGCAGTCATGCCATTCACGGCAGCTTGAGGTATATCTTTATCAAGGCTCCGCTACCGGTTCCCACCCTTAAATTTTTATCTGCGCAGGTCTGGGTTGGCGCTTAATCCCGTCTGCGTATTCTGTGGTGAGAACGAAACCATAGACCTTTTTTTGTTGTTTTGTCGCCGGTACACCATGATGAGAAGACGGTTTTTAGAGAAACCACTACAACAGCTTGGCCTTTGTTTGAGCAGCCCGGTCATATTGTCGTTTGGAGCCACCATACTTGGGTACAGCCACAAGTCTGTTTTTACCGCCGTCCAAATTTCTTTAATAGAATCAAATCGACTACGTTAATAATTTTATTTTATTTTCAAAATTATTTGTATTCTTACTAGTATCATTATCATTTAACCACTCGGCTATAAACATCAGTCTCAATCTTCTGCGTGCGTTATGTATTTCCCGTTTCATTTCGCAATTCCTTTTTTTCTTCTTCCTTCCTCAGCATTCATTTTATTTTCGTCCAAGAAATATTTATCTGAAAAACTCTGTGCCCCCAATTCTTGGCCAATACCCCTATGTGGACATGTGCCATTGTATGAGGGTAGCAAGCAAGCAAGCAAGATAACCACTGGTCCTTGAGGCTGACGGAGTGGATTCCAAGAGAAGGCAAACATAGCAGGGGGCGGCAGAAGGTTAGGTGGGCAGATGAGATTAAGAAGTTTGCGGGCATACGGTGGGCGCTGCTGGCAAAGAACTATAGGGGAGATACACGGAAGAGGCGTTTGCCCTGCAGTGGACGTAGTCAGGATGATGATGATGATGTAGTCACCTGACTGGGATCCTTCCTTCCTGGACGACTGAGCCTTGGTGCCGACGTTCCCGGTGGTGCCAAAGTGACTTCCTTCCGTCCCAGCCGAGGTCACCTCCTTGGTGATGTTGGAGCGGCCGAATCCTTTCGTCACGTGACTGAGGTCTTCCTTGGCGCGGCTCTTCCTCCTGATGGCGTCAGTCTCTGCAGGCGCTTTAGGCACGGTGTTCTCGGGTGCGGGCTCCGCGATGGATTTCTGCGCAGCGAACGATTTCTTTGCACTCGAAGAACAAAAATAGTGTGAAAATTAGCGCCCCGTTCACACAGAAATCCGAAAACATTATTGAGCTCATCGGGGAACGCAGTATAACAAAACTGAGCCGCGAAGGCTAACTCCACTTCAGTCTGGTCGGACTTATTAGAATTAATTAAAAATTATCTCCAACCATTTCCAACATTCCTTTTCAATATTCAAAACTTTTTAATACTGAAAAATTTGTAAGGTAGTGTTATGGACATATTGTAAGCAATGGTCGATGCTTCCTATGTTTTGCAAAATCTTTTAAACTGGTGGTGGTGGTTGTTGCTATGAAGGGGGGGGGGGAGAGAGAGAGAGATACTGGACCCAACGTTTTTCTATCGATCTCATCGACCAGTTAAGACTGACATAGAAGACCAATGGTCAACGGTTTTGACGATCGCAAAAACGATAAAAGCAAAAAAATGCAAGCCTGTTGACGGCAGATTGGCGGATATATTGATTGTTATACTGAAATCTTACAATATACGAAAAAATTAGCGGTGGCTTAGCTCTGCTATGCCTAGTATACGTAGCGAACGCTTCCGCAACGAGCAACGTTTCTCTTCTTCCATGGCTTGCAACTGACGGCCGAGCGCATCGCGACCCCCCGCGCATGCGCAGTAAGGCACGTAGGAGTCGGCGACGGCGCAGCTGTGACGTCACGCGCGGCGCCTGTGGAGGAACTCGCGCTTGCGAGTAGGAGCAGATGGCCAAGACGGGCGAAATCGCTCCGGCTAGCATGTGTAGCTTTCGCTACAAAATTGCGTTTATAAACTCCTTCCCGTTCAAAAATGCTTTCGTTCAGGATTGCACAGACAAGTGAAGAGAACGAAGGTGCTTGTTATGGCATACATGACGGAACCCCACAATCACCGAAACCAAGAAGCATAGGGGATGTGTTTTTTTAATCCATCTTTTATCCATCGGTGAGTATGCAGTTCAAATCCTTCGAGGAATCGAAGTTATAATATGGCAGTAATCGCTGACAATATTACATCGATGACACCGCCACTGGATACCCTTACAGAGAGGCAGCGGGACCAAGACGCGAGGGCTCTCTGAGCCGCTGCTGGGCCCAGAACGTGTTTTGAAACGTTTAGTGAATGGCGGCAGCAAGATGTTCCGCAGACAACCGTGTCTTTAGACATAAAAGGAGAACTACAAACATGCCTTCGTGAAGCCCACCACCAAAACAATCCCCTATTTTTCTATATGTACTGCAAAGTTACTTAAAAAGTAGGTATTTACGGGAAATCTACTAGAAGGACTGCTTACTCTGCATTTTCAGCAGCTCGAATCCCTACCGTTCAGCGCTCTTAAGTTACTAAGCCAGTTCTCATGTCAGCGGTGTAAATTGGCGAAACATGCAGTGGGGCTTCGTAAAGTTCGCGTGGACGTTTCACACTATGAAAACGAATCCTGAGATTCTGGCATTCTGGACTATTTCTATGGAGGCAAAACGCTAAGGCGCCCGTGTGTTGTGCGATGTCAGTGCACGTTAAAGATCCCGAGGTGGTCGAAATTATTCCGGAGCCCTCCACTACGACACCTCTTTTACTCCCTCCTTTATCCCTTAACTTACGGCGCGGTTCAGGTGTCCAACGATATATGAGAGAGATGCTGCGCCATTCATTTCCTTCCCCAAAAACCAATTATTATTATTATTATTATTCTGGACTCTCATGCTTATCGAATTCTTTCGAATGTCATGTACCTCTCACCCGCATGCCACTCTAAAGCCTGAAGAGTTCTAGCGTTATAGAGACTGAAGACAAAAGACTACGCTCCAGGCACTGTTCTCGCTTTTATACTCATGTCCCTAGCTGTGCTATTCATGGAACGAACTGTACCGTGTCTTGTGGTGAATTCCATTCCTCAGCGATCTAAAGCTCGTGCTTCAATGGGCGATTTGCATTCTGATCCTGCTCTACAGACGTGGACCAGCAGCAACTCGCTCAGCGACGGATCGCCCCGCCTTGCCCCGTACATTCCTAACTGCGTTTTGTGCTCTAATCGTTGGTCTGGGCTTTCTGACACGGCGACATATGCATGAAGGATACAACTAAAGAAAAAACAGCAGTTGTTTACACTGGGCCTCGGTCCGGGGCGTCCTGTATTAATCCGCTGGCCAACCAGGTAAACGGAATCAAATTTTTAATTTTTGACTACATTAAACAAGCAAGCTATCGAAATTCTAGAGCTTATTTTACAGCGACAGCTGTTAGGCGCCCGTCACTGGTTTCCGCGTCGTAGTCGTCCGCCGTCATCGCCGTATCCGGTAGGTTCGACAGCACCCACCGGTTGCGCCGCTCAACCTCGGTCGCATAAGGCCCGTTTCACATGCTGCGACTGGACCGAAAATATCCGGTGCAGTCGATGAGGCCGCAGTGCGATTTTCGGTCACTTCTTTCACATGCGACACCGACACAACGAATTCGGTCAGAGGAATATGCAAGTTCCTTGATGTTTGCATAGACAACCCATTATTAAACGCGACAGAAACATCACACAGAATGTGTTGATGATTTTATGACCAGCGTATTTTTAGATGCAAGGCATTATTCCGTATGTTTTGATTAGAATAAACACTTTTGTTTCCACCGCGGTAACAGTACCCACGTGACCGCACGTTGCACGCCGTCTCGGCGCTCCCCAATGGTCAATCGCAGAGCGAACACACCGACGCTGCGACTGAATTCCAACCGGACGGAACTCTATCGCAAGCCGTCTGCGACTAGACCGACGGCCCTCCCCAGTCGCATACCGACAGAATTCGCAGTGTCGCAGGCGAAAATCGCATGCATGTGAAACGGGCCTAAGCCTGCGGAGCTCTGTTTGGAACAGCGGCCTTCCAGTGCAGGCGTGCATCACGTGACCACCACAACAGTGCGACATGAGGTCACAATATCTTTTCTGCCCCAAAATATCCCCAAAGCTAAATGCCTAAACCACTATCGCTGAGTCTCGCGTTCCATAGTCGTAACCGTCCTGTGAGGTTTATTTTTTCTGCGATTATAGTTTTTTGATTAGGTAACAAGAAAATTTGTAACTACGGACTACTTTCTGTCGCGGAGAAATTCTGTGCAACGGTCCTGAACGTGAGTGGAGCTCGACTGCAGACTTAGGTTGTATCTGACTACAGTTTTAGTGATAAGCCCTGCCCAGCTTTGGAAAGCGCCTAATGAGTAGTACAGTGAAGATTCAAGGCTGCTCAGTAGTTTTCTCATGGGTAAAAAGAAAACACGTAAAACAGATAGTTTGGATATGCGAGACCAAATTCTTTCTCACGCGGCAATTTTCGCTTGCGCTGTGAGGGTTAATTTGCTACTTTATGTGCGAGTGAATACCTTTTTACTGGTGGGCGGCTTGAACTCGGAACGGTCTTGCATGACCCTGGATTGCTTCCTCGCTGCAAAAAAAAAGTGGGCGAAAAAAATGAATGCGTGGTTGGCACTGTAGCGAAGAAAATTTTCATGTTTATCCAGGTGCGGTTAATCTTACGGGAGATTTGAGGCGTTATAATTAGCTGTTTTTGTGGAAAGGAAATGACGCAAACTGTTGCACATCTCGATGGACACCTCAACCGCTCCGTTAGGGAAGGAAGGTGTGAGTGAAAAAAAAGAGAGAAAGAGGTGCCGTAGTGGAGGTCTCCGAAATAATTTCGACCACCTGGGGATCTTTAACGTGCGCTGACATCGCACAGCACATGGGCGCCTTTGCGTCTCGCCTTCATCGAAACACGGCCGCCAAGGTCGGGTTCAAACCCGTGTACTCATCGGAAATTGCAGAGAAAGTGACCATTGCCCTCGCTCTCATCTCCACTTCTGCCACCAAAATTCTCTCCGACTCCATATTCGCCCAATCCAATTTCGCCAAAGGCCTGATATCCCGCTCTACGGCTCGGCTTCTACGCTTCTGGCACCCCACCCACCCCGTAACCCTTACATGGACCCCCGCACACGCAGGCCTCCCGGATAACGAGGAGGTCCACTCCCTCGCCCGAGGTCTCGCTTTCCGGGCCGCAGTTGGACCTCCTCCGCATTCTCAGGAGCGTCTGCTTACGTTCAGAGATATTCTTACCTACTACCGGGATACCCGGCGCGTTTACGCACCGCCGGCTCCCTCCCTAACCTTAACCCAGGCCTCCCACTGACGCCAACACCAGAGCCGGACTGCTCCCTACCGTATTCTCCTTTGTGTCCGCTACCCCGATCAATTCCTTTCTTCTTGAAGCTCTGCGGGAAACCGGGAGACTTCATTCGCGTCCTCCTCACATGTCCTACCTTCCCACACCCTCCATCTCCAACCACGGCAGAGTCATACTGGGAGACTCTCCTGGCCAGCTCTGCTGCTGCTGACCAGCGCCGTATTACCGACGTCCTGCAGTGGATAGCCCTCCAAGGGCTGTCCTTTGTCCTGTAACGGCAGCCCCGTGCCATGTTAGGGGGGTTTCCCCCCTCTGTATTGCTTGGCAATAAATGTTTTCCATCACCACCACCCCGGCTCAATAGCCGAGTGCCCTAACCACTGAGCCACCGCGGCGGGTTTTGTTTTGTTATATGTTGGAAGCATAGCTCATTAATGCGGCGGAGAAAGAAAGAGATGGCGGGCGGACACTCTAACCACACTGAAATGTAAGGTGCACTAGGTCGTATTGGGTATGTGGAGCTTAACTTACCGAGATGCACATGGACTATGAGGAAGGCGGTTGTGAATAAAGGGCTCCGGGCTAACTTAGACCGCCTGGACTAAATTATTTAACATGCAATGCTTCTGATTGTGTTTAATGGCACAAAGCGACTAAGGTAATTATCCGTCAAAACCAAGGTTAGATATGTGCCTTTTTAGTGTAACAGAACGAAACCAGTATTATTTTTAAATATCATAACTTGCTCAAGAGCTCTCTTTAAAGGGGCTCTGAAATACTTTCTGGGCAGTGTACACAAACTCGCTCAATGACTACATTCCCTCGTCATGGACACCTAGAGCCAAATAATACGCTTCTACGCAGCTGAGACGCCACAATCGCGCGCGATAGTTGGCGAGTCTTTTCCGGCGTCTTTTTGATGCTCGCGCCTTCCTCCGTCGCACGCTCCTGAGTAGTCCTGTTCAGAGATGGCTATAGGCTAGATTCTTTCAGGAGTCACGCAGGTATCATGGCTGCGGCCAATCAGCAAAGTGGATGCAGCGAGTCAGGAAGCTCCGCCCCCAGAAGAATTCCCACGCGTGTTGGCGGTGGAGCCGGAGGAGGAGAGCCGACCTTCCAGGGAAACGCGCGAACACGCTGAAATTCAATTTTCCCGAAAACGCTAGACCAGCCGCGGTGGCTCAGTGGCTAGGGCGCTCGGCTACTGATCCGGAGTCCCCGAGTTCGAGCCCGACCGCGGCGACTGCGTTTTTATGGAGGCAAAACGCTAAGGCGCCCGCGTGCTGTGCGGTGTCAGCGCACGTCAGAGATCCCCAGGTGGTCGCAATTATTCCGGAGCTCTCCACTATACCTCTTTCTTCCTTTCTTCTTTCATTCCCTCCTTTATCCCTTCCCTTACGGCGCGGTTCAGGTGTCCAACGATATATGAGACAGATACTGCGCCATTTCCTTTCCCCAAAAAACCAGTTATTATTATTGATCCGGGTTCGAACCCGATCGCGGTGGCTGCGTTTCGATGGAGGCGAAACGCTAAGGCGCCCGTGTGCTGTGCGATGTCAGTGCACGTTAAAGATCCCCAGGTGGTCGAAATTATTCCGGAGCCCTCCACAACGGCACCTCTTCCTTTCTTCTCTCAGTCCCACATTTATCCCTTCCCTTACGACGCGGTTCAGGTATCAGCCGAGATGTGAATTAAATACTGCGACATTTCCTTTTTCTACAGGTAACTCAGCTTCTATAAGGCCATTGTGGTCGAAGTTGGAACTGCTTCGGGAAGCAAGAAAATATTATTTGATAACTGCAATTTACGTTCGTTTTAAATAATACATTAACAATAACGTACCAGCCTTTGAATAAGGTGCTGCAGTTTAAAATTTTATTTCTCGCCTCTGCGATTCCGAAAAAGTGAACCTAGGTATGCCGCCTATATGCCCTCAGCATGCAGTGCGCTGTGTGGG
The DNA here is from genome assembly GCF_052857255.1 of Amblyomma americanum. Classification (NCBI taxonomy): domain Eukaryota; kingdom Metazoa; phylum Arthropoda; class Arachnida; order Ixodida; family Ixodidae; genus Amblyomma; species Amblyomma americanum. The sequence goes on along the minus strand of NC_135501.1, from coordinate 152,648,900 downwards.
AGAACTTTCTTAAAGAAGATAGGATGAACAGTTCCATGCGCGCTTCAAGGTTGTTATGTTACTTTAAAGTCTGCTGGCAATCAGGTTTTCTGTGGAAAGGAAACCGACGCAGTAATTCTCTCTCATATCTCGGTGGACACCCGAGCCGCCCCGTAAGGGGAGGCATGAAGGAGGGAATGGAAGAAGAAAGAGGTGTCATAGTTAAGTACCTACTGCGAACGGGGTAAGTTTCGCACCCGCCGCAGTTGCTCAGTGATTAGCTAAGCGCTCGGCTATACATTACAGAAATTCTTGCTGGAGCATATTCGTGGAGCGGCGTCCTTTAACATGCCGGAAATATCGCACCTTTATTGAAGAGGGGAACCAGCCGGGCCAGTCGGTGCATGAAAATAATTCAAAGCGCTAAGGATGGGACAAGTGAACGGAGACAGACACCAGCGCTGTGTGTGAGTCCCCTTTCACTTGTCCCGTTCTTAGCGCTTTGAATTCTTGGCACCTTTATCGGTTTGGTATGGTTTGGTTCATGAGGGTTTAACGTCCCAAAGCGTCCCAGGCTATGAGGAACGCCGTATGTGAAGGTCTCCAGAAATTTCAACCACCTGGTTTCTTCAACGTGCACTAGCTGACAGCGCACAGTACACGGGCCTCTAGAATTTCACCTCCATCGAAACTCTCTCGCCGCTTCAACGCCCCTTTAATTACCGAAAGTAAATACAGAGCAGACAAATGCCTTTTCTGTGAGGCGTAAGCGATACTCCGTTTCATACATAGCAGGCAACGCCGCCAAAGCTAGCCTGCCTGTTGCCACATTCAGGCTAAGTCCACGCCCGAAAAGTAGTTCGCCATACCCGCCGCGGTGGCTCAGTGGTTAGGGCGCTCGACTACTGATGCGGAGTTCCCGGGTTCGAACCCGACCGCGGCGGCTGCGTTTTTATGGAGGCAAAACGCTAAGGCGCCCGTGTGCTGTGCGATGTCAGTGCACGTTAAAGATCTCCAGGTGGTCAAAATTATTCCGGAGCCCTCCACTACGGCGCCTATTACTTCCTTTCTTCTTTCACTCCCTCCTTTATCCCTTCCCTTACGGCGCGGTTCAGGTGTCCAACGAAATATGAGACAGACACTGCGCCATTTCCTTTCCCCAAAAAAAAACAATTATTATCATACAACCACCTGCAGTGAACACACTCATATTTCGTTGCGGCCAACCTTAAGTGCAATGACTGGAACCCCATGGAATTCGTTTTACCTCTTGCCACATTTTCGTCCTGCGACTCATCGTGATAAGGAAGTTTCATTACCCATTGGGAGGATGCAAATAGAAGATCAAAATGTGCCACATCTGAAACGAGCTTCGCATAGAGCTTGTGGGCTATTTTTCGAGACTATCACCGTTCACCCGCGCTCGGAGAACCAGTTTGCGCTGACATTCGTAGCACCATTTCGATAAGCGTTTTGATTAACGCTTCGAAAAAAGTTACGGGGGGCACTTTTTCGCGATTGCGAAAACATGTCTAATCGTGGGCTACTATAGTTACCTACATTTGTTTACTAGTTAGTTCTAGCAGAGTCCATCAATGTTTTGAAGGACTCTGGCACTAGTGAGTGACTAGTACTAATGTCTCAAAGGCGTTTATGGTAAAGGTCTTTAGGAAAGACCACAGGACGCATGCGTACATATAAAGCGCCCCTTTAACAAAGCCGTAATCAACGTTCCTGCATGGCCTAAGGCATATCCTGCAGTGTCTGACTCGCAACACAAGGATCAGGAGCGCATCACTTCCGGTCTGACGAAGGCACTTCCTGTCTAACTTCCGGTTTTGTTGACGTCGCTTCCTGTCCGATGGCGTTACTTCCGGTCTCTGAAACCATAGTGACGTCAGTGGATTTTTCGGACCGTTTCGAGTGAACAACACCGGGTTTCGTTGCCGATGAGTGATATATTGCTTTCGCATTAATAGGCACCTTTAGCTTACCGTGTACCGTTTTACCAATACCGCTGCTGGAGTAGCGGGAGCCCGCCCATCACCAGTACGGGCGCGCTAATTGGTCGCGATGCGGCAGGCGTACGCAGCTGCCTGTTCCAGTGACTACAGCTTCCGGGTGCTTGGCGCCATCGAGTCACTCTAGCTGCAGCCAAGAGGAAGCGTCATGCTCGGCACTTACGCGGGAGGCCACAGCCCACAAACGCCCGCTGCGTGGCCGGAAGAGGACGAATACGCTCGGAACGCTGGCAGCTAATGCCTTGCGCGATGAGATTGCGCTTTCGGCTATATCGATAGGAGACGAGGTAAGGGCGCGAGCGTTCAGCAATGCCTGCCTCCGAAGCTGTCACTTTAATTCGCACTACAGGTGGTAATCGTCCTGTAAGTTTGCTTTGTATTCTCTTAGAAAGTGCATGTGGAGGACCTGCTAGTCGCCTGCGTGGTGTAGCAAGACCTGAGAAGCGAACGTTCGCTTGGTAACGCCGCTGGCTTGTCCCTCGACGAGTAGACACGCAAGCATGACAACGTTTTGTTCGCTGATCTGCGGCTTCTTCTTACCTGTCCTCACCCTGGCGGCAATGCCCTGGTCGCTGGACTGCTTGCGAAGTTTAGCGGCGGCGGCGGCAGTGGTAGCCGCCTTGGAGGCAAGGCGAGGACGTGCTGTTGGCGGCGGCATTGTGGCGCCTCCGATCAAGTCGAGGCCTCTGGGTCAAGAAATCAGTCAATTTATCAATTTCTAAGTAAATAAATAAATAAAATGCTTCTTATACAGGCAGTGGTCTTCCTTGAACCACTCAATAAGCCTATAAGTTTCTGCCTCTGATTCGGTATGTATAGTCATGAAGCCTTGGGGGCGGAAGCACATTCTTCTATCTGGCCCGACGCCCCCTCCCCGCATGTACTCAGAGTCCTCACCTTCCTCTTTTTCCTACCCCTGACCAAGAGGCATGGGAGACTGCCCTCCTCAACTGCTCCACACTGGAGTCCCAAAGGGCTCTGGTAAAGCGGACACGAGATGGGGCCTCGTCGAGCGGTGTCCCGGGCTAAGGACACCGACCATGTAGCGGGGTCTTCATTAAAAAGTTTTTCACTACCACTGCCGGGCCGATGCCCCTCCGAACCTGGGAGGACTGGTAGTACACATTGCGGTCAACGGACCTGGCCAAGCAGAAGATCGCCGCCAGCCGGGTCACATACGTCATGGAACAATGCCATATGTACGTTAAGAACATGAGTGGGATCGTGCGAAGACTCGGGGGGCCTTTGTGCGTCTAATTCTCTTGCAGAAAATAATTTTACTACTACTACTAGTAGTAGTAGTCATGAACCCACACGTGGCCTATAGGAGGGACGCTGTAGAGCAGGTCTCTGGGTTAATTTCAACCATCTTGGTTTCTTAGACGTACGCTGCAATGACAGAGCATAGGCGCGTTTTTGCGCCTCGGACGTAATGTAAATGCCACGGCCCCGATTGGATCCCGAGACCTTGCATGGGCTCAGAATTTGAAGGCCAAGTCAAGAGCCATCGCGGCGGGCGGTATCATCACGAGGAATTAATTTCATTATGCGGATCCGCAAAACATTTTCCTTTTGGTAAATCAGTTCGATTTTATACCTATGGGCACGGAGATGCAGTCTCTTAGAGTACAGGATGGGCCACTCTTAGTGGGAACATGCGATCATGCGGTTCTGCGGCTCGCGCCACGCCAATGCAGGCGCCTATAGCCCTCATAGGCAGCGTGAGTATAAAACGTGACATGGCCCGGCCAGTGTGACAGTGCGAAAGCGTAGTGAGAGCCTCATGCAGAGCCAAGCACGGGAACAAGCAAGCGTTCCTGCTAAGTCTTAATTGTCCGGCTGGATACGTTGTCAGGCTGGTCAGTCAATATTGTACCTCACGCAAAACAAAGCACGGACAGGATATACTAACGTCACGGAAGGCCGCTGTCTATATATAGGGAATAGAAATAATCGACATGCGCCGTGTGTGAGCTAACGTATAGCTGCAGATTTCCACAAGCAGTCGGAATGAGTAGTCGCAGGAGACACATTCTTGAAAAGGCCTCCTGCCCAGCGCACCTAGTTAAAACGTTTCCATAGTCGGCAGGTAAATGCTGTTCTGCTCACCGATCTAGGACGCAGAGGATGCCGTCGACATTCTTTACACAGGAGGAAATCCTATACAGAGCTGCCTCTTCCCCGTACGTTCAGATATCAAGTGACAATGGTTGCAATGGACGTTGCAGGCGGGTTGTACGTTTCATATCGAGCAAGGTTTGTAAGAGTTAAGCCACAAGTGGCTGGCTTGTTTTGGCCACCAAAGCAGTAACTTAATTCGGCGAGCAATAAGACCGCGCTCTGTCTGACAGAACGAACAGAGAAAAGCGTGCTGGTGAGCCCGAGGTTTCTCAAAATGGCGCCTATATATAGACAACCAGGTTATGCTTCTGCAATTTAAACAGACAAGGGAGAACGTCCAGTTCTGGAATGAGGACGTTCTGACCATTTGAGCACGTGCTCAGGGTGTTTGGTGTTGTCTGGGAAGTTACCTTCGGGCTTTGTGCCATAAAACTGCGCGAAGCCGACACCGAATCTTGATGAGTACTGCGAAGGCCGAAGCTGTGAGTCTGCCTGGGCGGCCACTGGCCACTCACCGGCAGCAGGATCAGCGCAGCTTGTAATGAAGACTGGGTGCCGCAACTTCGAAGCTGGTCGCAGGCTGCAGAAAGGCCGGAAATATTGCGGAACAGGTCTGCAAGGCTTAACCGAGTGCTCTGGCACGGAGATCGGTCGTAAGCGGCGGCTTCTTCTTCTTCTTCTGACCTCAGGATCCGGCACGCGCCCACGCGTCAGGACGAGATGATGATGATCCAAACAACGAATGTCGCATCCGGGTGATCGATCGGATCTCGCTGTTATTGTTGGCCTCTGGTGCAGTGGCACATACCCGCATTTTCTGGCGAAATAGCCAGGGTGCCTTGCACATATTGTAATTGATTTCATCAAATATCACGCCAATTAAAGTACCTATATACCCGCTTAAGCACGCAGTTACTATGCGGGTAAGGCATCTGTATACGTACGCCCAAGCAGTAGTAGCACATTGACGCAATTGGTTGGTTGGCCTCAAATAAAGATGGCACACAACCACTACGAGGGAGTGGCCAATTAAGACACAGGCGGTGAATTGCTGGGGACAGGAACAAACACGTAATCTTCTGCGTGGACGCCTCCGGCCTTCACCATCGTCCGCCAAAACGTCGCGGTGAACGGCCTAACGTCCGAGCTCAAGGCATAACACATGCGGAGGAGGTCGCCATTGCACTAACCGCCGCAGACCAGGACTCGCGAGTCATCATCACCGACTCGAGAGGGGCCTACAGAAATATTGAACGGGGGCACAATATTCCTCTCTTTGCGCACCGCATCCTTCAAAATAGCGACTACATCGGGGCTCCCCCGTCTCGAACGATCGTATGGGCTCCTGCTCATGGGCCTCGAAGGCAATGAAAATGGCAGACGTCGCCGCCCGCGCGCTCACTCTCTGAGCAACGCCTTCAGACCCTTCCGAAACTGATTCCGAACCCAATCTGGCCCTCACTTTGCGAAAAATTACACAATTATACCAGTTCAGGCACGCAATCTACCCTAAGCCCTGCAAGGGCCTTACAAAGGCGGTGGAACGCACACTCCTCCGTCTTTACACCAAAACCCTGCTGTGGCCGGCAGTTGTAAAGCACTTTGATCCTGCACGTACAGGAAAGTGCCCGCACTGTGCGAAGTCTTCGGACATCTTCCCCATGGTGTGGACATGTCAATCAAACCCGAACCTTGCCCCAAAACCCAACCCCTCCCGCGAGGACTGGGAGGCAGCCTTCCTCGGCTGCTCCGACCTGGCGAGCCAGAAGGCCCTGGCAGACCGAGCCGTGGCGGTCGCCAATGGGCTCCTGTAACAAGGAGCCCACCTAGTGATTGTGAGAGGTGGCCTCTTCCGGGCCACCTCAAACTTCCGCCCTGTAATATAACTTTATTAGACAATATTAGACAGCTTTAGCTGTGCGTACGCAAAGAGTTAGCGTACGCGAGGAGTTTGCGGGGACGGTAGTGCGCATGCGCAGAACGCAAGCGCAAGCCTTGCGTCTTGCGTACGGTAGCCTTGCGTACGCTAGCCAGCGGCGTTTGCGTTGCGGCGCTTGCGTGGCTTGCGTACGCTAACTTTGACAAGATGGCGGCGCCCTGCTCGCCCGCTTCGGAATAAATACATGTCGCCGCTCGATTCTCCGACGCAACAGCTCGCTCAAATGGTAGCGGTTCGCTTTTATTTCGCCTAATCTTGCCCACACGTAGCGGTATAAGCGATAACTAGCCCCTGTTTTTCAGATAATTTGGCGATCTTCAAGCTCCTAGGCCTAACTATATTCAGTGTGTTTTCCTCGTAGCAACGACACCTGGCGAAGCAGTTTTCTAACTTTTAGCCAGATCTTGCATTTTCTTCGGTTTGCATAGTTTTTATTCTTGGAACAAAAAAGGCTCCCAATGCACTCACAGTAGTTATCAGTAATCACGGATGAAATTTTCTTCAACCGAGCGTTGGTGGTTTGACTTTTTGTCACTAGATGGCGCCACGTGCGCCTGAGGGACGCTACTATAGACACCATAACGCTACGGCACGGTCAGCTAAAACTATACTTCGGAGCGGACAGCGTAACGCACACAGCGCCGTAGCTCTTTGCGTACGCAAGCACTTGCGTACGCACAGCTAAAACTGTCAAGTTTTAGCTCTGCGTACGCAAGTGCTTGCGTACGCAAAGAGCTACGGCGCTGTGTGCGTTACGCTGTCCGCTCCGTAGCTCTTTGCGTACGCAAGCACTTGCGTACGCAAAGAGCTACGGCGCTGCGTGCGTTACGCTGTCCGCTCCGAAGTATAGTTTTAGCTGACCGTGCCGTAGCGTCCCTCAGGCGCACGTGGCGCCATCTAGTGACAAGAAGTCAAACCACATCAACGCTCGGTTGAAGAAAATTTCATCCGTGATTACTGATAACTACTGTGAGTGCATTGGGAGCCTTTTTTTTGTTCCAAGAAGAAAAACTATGCAAACCGAAGAAAATGCAAGATCTGGCTAAAAGTTAGAAAACTGCTTCGCCAGGTGTCGTTGCTACGAGGAAAACACACTGAATATAGTTAGGCCTAGGAGCTTGAAGATCGCCAAATTATCTGAAAAACAGGGGCTAGTTATCGCTTATACCGCTACGTGTGGGCAAGATTAGGCGAAATAAAAGCGAACCGCTACCATTTTAGCGAGCTATTGCGTCGGAGAATCCAGCGGCGACATGTATTTATTCCGAAGCGGGCGAGCAGGGCGCCGCCATCTTGTCAAAGTTAGCGTACGCAAGCCACGCAAGCGCCGCAACGCAAACTCCGCTGGCTAGCGTACGCAAGGCTACCGTGCGCAAGACGCAAGGCTTGCGCTTGCGTTCTGCGCATGCGCACTACCGTCCCCGCAAACTCCTCGCGTACGCACAGCTAAAACTGTCTATTAATAAAGTTTTCCAGACAGACAGGAGTGTTTAGGAGGTAAGTAGTAATAGGGTATAGACAGACTGGACGACACAACAGGGGTCCTGTAAATTGGGAGATCAAAGACACAAATAAGGTAGACAGTGATCATGATTATAGCAGTTTAGGCACGCAATCTATACTACTACTACTACTACTCATTTCCATCCGCGGGGATTGCAAGAATAAGGTAGAATGCAACTTTTTCTTTCACCTCTCCTACACTGTCTCTCATGCTTGAGAATGAAATGTTAATTATTGCGACTGCTTTTACACGCAATACCTGAGGCACATAGGTGGGGGCCGAGGGGAGGGTTGAGACTCGTATTTGATCTCTGCGTTTTCTGTACTGATAGAGGCAAAACGCTAATGGCCCATGTGCTATGCAATGTCGGTGCACGTTGAAGATCTCCTCCACTATAGCACCTTACTTCTCTTCCTTTATCCCTTCCCTGGTGTCTGCCGATATGAGAGACAGATACTGCGCCATTTGTTTCCCTAAAAACCAATTTTCAATTTTCTGTAGTCTGTGTGAAGAGTGTGTCAGGATGGTGCTGCATTTCGCAGAGAGAGATCCGCCCGATCATTAGTGTAGAACAAAACTGAAAATACCACTCATTTCCACCCGCTGGGATTGCAAGCTGTCGACCAAATCCGCCCCACGGGGAGACCACATGAAAACGTGCAGACAGCTCGTCGAACACCTCTTTTTCGAGCGAAAGCTGTACTCCTCCAAACAGAAGCAGAAGAGCAACGCAGTCATCGGTCTTGCCCTGACCGTTGCCAGAGTCCCAAGAGATTCTGGCCAATGGTAAGGGGAATGAATGGGGGTTTAGGCTAAAGCCTTCTCTCCCATCATATTAGACGGTGGGAAAAAAAGTTACTCCTCCGGTACAAAGCCGAAGGTCATGTGGCTATGAAATTTAACCTTCATGCCAGGAGGAGCGAAGGCTTGGCTATGACTTTATGCCGCTTGACTCGCCAAACCTCACCACAGCTGTGCATGCAGAACCAACGGCACTCTCTCAACTCCCGGAAATCACGTGATGCGCCGTTCACTACATATAGTATGGCGTGTGCATGCTTAGCTTCGTGTGCTTACCTTAACAGAACTTTCGCCCATCTTCCTAGGTTCAGCCCGGTTGAACCATAGCCAATTTTTTTTTTGTATAAGCGTCTCAAAACTTAATTGTGGGATGCCAGAAATCAGCACGAATTAATGGCTAAAGCCACAGGCGTGCACAGAAGTGGAGGAGGAGGAGGGGAGGGGGGGGGGGGGGGGCATTCATGACGTGAGCAGTCTTTCATCTAGTTCAGGCGAACAAAATTGCACCAAGTCAGCGCTCCATTTTTCCTCCAACAAACGCATGACGATAGTCTTTTATTCTCGTCCACAGCGGTAGCAGCAAGTAGCGGTACATCACAGTTTTTTTTTTCTCTTCCACTTTTAAACCAGCACATGTTTCCGAGCACTCCAGCGCCAGACGAGTCCGCTGTCATAAATTAGAGAATTGTACACATTACGGACACAGTGCCGACGTTGGTCTCACTTGCACCACCTTCCAGAGACACTCCACATGTTAAACACATGCACGCACACTAAAAGAAAAACACTGGGTTCACACAAACAGCCACAAGTAAAATAAAATGTGCACACACAAAGAAAACCAACAAAGATACAACAAAAAAAAAACTGACTCAAAAAAGAAAATCAGCTTGAAGTGTCGATGCAGAAGAAACCAGAGACAGTCTACAGACAGCTTTCCAAAGGTTCCAGCTTGCAGGAAAAAAAAAGCAAAAAGCTCTTAGTCCAGATTTATATATAATATATATATATATCTCTATATATGCATGTATGTATAATGTATGTATAGGTAATATTTATAGGTCTTTGCAATATATCTATGTATAGCTTAAGCTGTTGGGTGTCGCCATAGACTTCTGTATATGTACACAAAGCTACTTCAACTATGATGGCGCAACATTTTTTGGTATTTTTTCCCCATATTTCTTTTTTTTTCCCCTGTAAACTAGTAACCGAAACTCGGTACGCAACTGGGAATACAATGTGGGCACAAAACCAAAACCTGCTTAGCGAACTGAAATGCATCACCTCTTTCGTAAATGTGCAGAGAGCATAATGTGCAAGTACACAGAGATAACCCTTGTCTCACGGCAAAGACGTTTGTAGGCACTTGGCAAGTACAGCTGAAACACAGCTGCATGACACATGAAGGCATGGAAGCCGCTACGCAAAAGTGGAAAGTAACGCGAAGAACCGATGCCCCGTTAGTTGACTGGTGAAGGTTCCACAGGAGACTAGGCACGTCTAACCTGGCTGTAACCAATGAGGGAAAGAAAAGGAGGGGTTACAGAAAACATTAGCTACAAGTTACTTAAACTAGCAGCTACACATTTCCAGCCGTTCATCAACGGAGAAAAAAGGAAAACCCGACAAATACTCATCCAAAGCTCAGTCCAAATGTCAAAAAATGTGAAACAAACAAGCAAACAAAAAAAGCGACTTCTTCATTCTAGACTGGTTCACACAAAGCCATCACACTTCTTTCTGGTGCCATATAGTATAAGGACAAACGTGAATGATGCAAAAAGTTCGCAGTAATGCACCATGCTGCAATCACTGGGTCAAAATGGTGAGCAAAAAATATTTTCTTTTTGCACACTACCGAGTATGAAGATGCAGGAAAGTGCCACGCACCACAGTGGAAATGCACAACCACCACACGTGCGAAAAAAACCAGAGCAAAAGAATCAACATTTCATTTCTTTCCCAGCAAAGCTTGACCAAACACTCATTTCAGTGCAGACTTCAAGAAAAAAAAAATTTCTAAAGAGTCCACAGGGGGTGTCGCCAAAACCACGACGAGCAGCCTTCACATTAAACACTCCAGTTCCTGCGATGCAGAGGTAACTGCACAACGAAGACTGCGCAACTTCACAGGCCCCTCCATGGAGCACACAACGTCACGTTCTTCGATCCCACACAAATAAAAAAAAAACAGCTGAATCCGGTAGTATTGAGGAGGAGGAACACCAGGGGCACATGTCCTCGCACACATCACCAAACTGCCATCCAAATCCGGGTTGTGCTTGAAATGCATGCTGTTAGCCAGAAGAGGGATAGAGGTCGACCGGGTATTTTCAGAGACTGGCCTTCACTGGTTTGCGGCTTTCACTTTACCAAAACTGTGCGTACAAGACTCGTTACGGCCAGCTCCTATCCCCATCAAAAGCCTTTTACTAACATTTTGCTAGCAGAGATGTCAAACAAAATTCGTGCAAGTTTTTATGCGTACAGTCTCAAAAATGAAATTGGTACATGGGAAAAAGTGCTGCTATTGCTTTTCTACACCAGACATCAATTTCAGGGCATATATTAGAAGGAGCACATGCCTCAGTGAATTACATTAAAGTGATGAATACACCCGTGATAAGCCAGGAACTAGAAAAACCAAGTACTTAGAATAGAAGTACAGGGAATGCACAACTACGAAACCTACTGCTCTCCAAGTTATGTCAGGAAGATGACAGTAGATATCACCAATGGACTTTTCTGATCAGACAAACATCGCCAAGATCTTGACAGAAAACCTCGAAAAAAATCTTGCACTGGATAGGATTCCAGCTGTGTGCACTAGGCTGGCCTTAGATGTGGAGATGGGCTTACAATCAAGTGCTGCAGGCCCATAGCAAATGCAGCTCGCTACAGAAACCATGCGGCTAACACTAGAGTGCGCGCAACTGGCAACATTTTCAGACACTATTGCAACCTGCTGCTTTGAACGCAGAAAGAGGGGCTAGATTACTAGGTTACACCGGCAAGGTCAGCGTTCTTAAATTACGCACCAATTAATGACAGTACCGAGTATGCTGTGAAAGGGATGCAATGAAACTGTGGGTGCTGCAACGATTCACAGAACTCCAGCGTACTAGATGCGCTCTAAATATCAATCTTGTCATGACAGGTGTTTCAAGAAGAACAACTTTGGTTGATGAAAAAACCTTGTCCCGGGCGTAAAATGCAGACTTTTCGCACAACGTAAACATACTGTTGAATGTCCTCCATTCCCTTACGGTGTGTTCATCAGTTCTCACCGAGGTCAACCGAATTGTAGCGGAGAATGATGCCTAGGGCACATGCTGAGGGCATTGTAGAAGTATTTGTCATCAGCTCCCTCATCTGCTGAACTCAGTCTTGTTCCTGCGCCTGAATTCATCGAAGCCCAAGCACTGCTCAGAGACAAGAAAACAATGCTGTTTTCTTTCCACATGTTCAACCAGTTTCAAAGTCAATTTCCGCATTTGCTAGCATCTTCAGACACACTCATAATGGTCTGGTTACAGCCTGCTCCAAGCTGCCAGCCTGTATGCATTGATGCATCAAAGCCTAGCTAAACTCACTTTCTTTACCTACCAGCACTCTGACAACAGAGGCCACCTAAATGCAACCAGTCACCAAACTGCTGCCTATTTTTCTTTAATAGACAAATGAAACCAGCGTGATAAACAGTCTCTTCCAAGCTCCAAGGCAGTTTTTTTTTTTTTTTTTGCAGCCGGGAACACGCACTCGTTCAAACAAAACCAACAGAAAGTGTTACCTCCTGCATTCCCCGCGCCTTGATCATGAAAAAAAAAAAGCTGGTGGCAGCAGCTAGTCAAACAAAACCTCTCCCCCTCAAAGCACCAACCAATCAGGTTCTGGCAACAAAGTCTTTTCCTGCTCCCAAGGGCAAGGAGGCAGTCTCACACACACGTGCACACACACACACAGAAGCCACGAGGCGATGGCGGCTGCTGTCCTAGTTGAGGTGGAATCCCTTCTCGCGGGTGGCGGCGAGCAAGCGCTCACGCAGTAGGGCCTCGGAGGAGTAGTCGGGCAGTTTGAGGTAGTGGGCGCACGTGTTCACTGAGGGGAAGGAGCCGTCAGAGGCGTCCACCTTGCGCACCACGGTGAGGCGTGGGTGCAGGTTGGCCAGCCCGCCGGGAGGCAGTGACGAACAGCCCGTGGTGAACTGCAGAAACGCCTTGCGCTCGGCGCCCGTCATGTCCACCAGCACGTTCACGAACCGCTGGAAGCCGGGGCTGGACAAGGGAAGTGGAGAGACACAATGCTTGAGGACGGAATGCTATATCAAACTGACGAGTGGTCCAACACATTCCGGCCAAATGACCGACTGAAAATGCTTAATGCGCCAACTTAAGGCTGTCAGAAATTGCACGACATGAAGCAGGTAAATTGTTTCTTTTGAATAATGCACGGAAGTGTGATCGAAGTTTTTCAGCCACAAATCAAGTGGGCGGCTTCTATGCACGCCACACACCCATACACCTGCACAAGTGACCTCAACTGCCCCAACACATGGGGTACTGCATCTCTGTCAATGCCACATATCCACACGTCATCCTCAAACCCTCCCTCACTGTGCCGTCACGCCGCATGCATCTACATTTCTACAAGCTTTACTACTAAACTTTATACTAAACTGGCATCCACAATTCACACCACCCCAGCAGTCACTGTAATTTTAATTAGCAAAAGGGTAAACGTCCGGTCAAATTTTTGGCGTTTGAAATTTCTCTCACAGTATGTCAGGCTAAAGTCGCACCGAGAGCATTCCCACGGATGGGACCAGTATATGAGCATTCACGATTTGTAGAAGAAAGCAACTCCTCGACAGCCACCAAGAGACCATGCAAGGCACACACCTGTCACGGGTGTAGCCCAGCTTGGGCTCGGTGTAGTTGAGCACGTCCTCGCGGCTCCAGACTGGGTTCTGCTCGCCACACAGCATGAGCCGCACCTCTTCGGGGCTGAATGCTCCCAGCTTCTCCATGGGGAACACCTTGCAGAAGCCCACTGCACCATGCAGGGGGACACAAGGCATGAGTGACTTGTCACGGGCACAGAAGCCAAGAGCCACAGCCAGAGAAACACTTTATTTGAAGCAAAACGAACACCCTTTTTCCCTCCAAAATTTATAAGAATCCCTGGGGGGTGTTCATAGCAATGTTAGCAGAAATTCTGAAAACCTAAATAATGAATGCTTTAATTATGCAAGTACAGTCAACAACCGAATTTTCGGACACCCAAATTATTGGACATGCCCGATATTTCGGACGTCTTCGCGGCACCACCACGAGCCCCATAGAACCAATGTATAAGAACAACTGAAATTTCGGACGCTCGAACCCCCCGCCGTCCAATTTCCTGGACATTTTGACGCAACGGAAGGTCCTTTGACTCCTCGCACAGCGCTCTTGCGAAGGAAATCGACTTGCAGCCGAAGCATATCACTGCTCTGAACCACAACTAGCCGAATCTAGCTAGCTGTCACACACTGGTTTGGTCTGGCCACGCTGGCTATGTTCACCAGTGCCGCTTCCAGTGTTTCCGGAGGCACAGTGGCGCAGTTTCTTTTGTGCAGACCACATCTGTTGTGTCAAGTGTGCCCCCACTCCGTCTTCGTTGTCCTCGCCGATGGACATTGAAGCGTGGAAAGTATCGTCGGGTAATGATGGAGAAGAAAGCCGCCATTATTAAGGGGGGAGACGGCTCTTAGAGGCGCAAAAAATCGCGAAAAAAATCGATTTTTCAAGAATGTAATTTTCGAAATCTGCAGCTGTTTCTCTACCACCCTGTGAATTTTCTAATCTCTAGAGCCAATATTTAGACTGTAAAAGGAGTATAAAACTTCGATCCGAGCTCGCTCTTGGCAAATTTTCGCGCAATAACGAGGCTTTTTCCGAGACATGCTATTATCGTTTCACTGCAGCGATCGCGGCCATCTTGGTCTCGTTTGGAAGAGCTGCTTTTCGTTTTAAATTTCGCGCAGTTCCTGCTCCTTTATGCTTATTGGATGAGGGAGAAAATGCCGCCAAAAAGCAGACGCAACGCGCGATGCTATTCGCTAGTTGGTGCACATGACTGAAAGCTGCTATCTGATTGGCTGAAGGGCCTCGTGTCGTCTGCTGGAAGCGTCTGTTGAGCCCAAGCGGTAGCCATTTTGTCAAGGTGTGTTCGCAGGTGCATCTCGCGACGATGTCAACGCCAGCGCCAAAGTTCAGCACGACGCACAGATATAGAAAAAAGAGGAAAAAATCGCTCATTAACAACCTCAAGAAGAGCGCCACGGTCACCTCGAGCACCGCGGACACCACAGGCACCGTGGGTACGCCTCCGCCAGCGGATCGGGAGGTGCCGACCGAGCTAGGCCTAACGGCGCCGCCGGTCGCAGAAGCCTCATCGGGCAGCGGCCGTGTTCGTCGCAATACCCGAATGCTGCAAACTTCCGAGATAGAAGATGGCATCAGCGGCAGCAACAGAGCGAAAGGCAGCATTCTTCGGTGCAATGGGAGACGCCGCAACTGCCCCACCCGGAGACACCTTCTCCATCGTCAGCTTGCGCTTGGTGAACGAGATGCTGTCGTCAGTGAAGTGCAAAAAATGCAACGGCGACGTGTTGATTGAAAAATCTGACAGAGAGTATGGCCTCGCCATTAAATTGACCCTGACATGCGAGAACTGTGGCGACGTGTCATCTCGATGGAGTTCGCCGCGTGTGGAGACCGACCAGACAGTGAGCCCGTTCGTGGTGAACATTCTCGCCGCGCGCGCAATGCAGTCAACAGGTAACCAGCGTGCCGCGTTGAATGATATATTTTCGGAGATGAATATATCGCACCGCAGTCTCCATTCGAAAACTTGGCAGAAATACGTCAAGACAAAGTTGACGCCCGCGGTGGACCGTGCGGCTCAGAAGTTGACTTCCGACTGTGCGCGAGCAGTTTGGGAAGTTTATACAGAGTTGAATTTCGGGAATCCGGGCAACATCGCGGTGTCATTCGACGGCTCATGGATGACACGCGGGCATTCGTCGCACATCGGCGTCGGAACTGTGATTGAACTGTTCACTGGGCTTGTTCTTGACTTTGTTGTTCTCAGCAATTTTTGCGCCGGCTGTGAGCAGGGCCCCAAAGAAGACGACCCAACGTACCCATCGTGGAAGCAGAGCCACATCTGCCAAAAAAACACAAGCAAGAAGGCTGGTGAAATGGAGGTTGAGGCTGCCCTCATTTTATTTCAGCGTTCCCTGCAGCAACACAAGCTCCGTTATACTACAGTGCTGTCTGACGGGGACAGTCGCACGTTCCCTGCTTTGCAAGAAGCTGAAGTCTATGGATATATTGAAATCCATAAGGAGGATTGCGTAAACCATGTGCAGAAACGCATGGGCACTGCTTTGCGCAACATGGTTATCAAACAGAAAGGTGCTGCTGGAGAATCACTTGGTGGGAGAGGCAAGCTCACGCAAGATTTAATCACAAAATTGAGCTCTTATTATTCGTGGGCGCTCAAATCCCACATAGGTGATGTGGAGGCTACGCACAAAGCTGTGATGGCCACCTACCATCATGTGACGTCTAACAACTCCACTTCAAACCACAGCCTCTGTCCAACAGGCCCCGATTCTTGGTGCCGGCAGAATGCAGCAGAGGCCAGAGGCGAAGCAATGCCACCTCACCGGTACAGTCTACCTCCTCATGTCTGCAATGCCTTACTGCCTGTATATCAAAGGCTTTCAGACAGGAGGCTGCTAGAACGATGCCAACGAGGCAAAACGCAAAACAACAATGAGAGCTTGCATTCGATGATATGGTCCCTTGCTAGAAAGACATGCCTCTCTCTTCACAGTGCAGGCTGTTGTGGCTGAAGCAGTGATGAAGTTCAATGCAGGGAGCGAAAGAACTGCTGCACGTATACTGCAAGAGCTCAGCCTAACGCCTAGCCCCCAGACAACCAAGCGCATGCGGGAAAAAGATGTCCAGAGGAAAACAGCATCTGTGCAGAAGCGCAAATCTGCAGAAAATCTTCAGCGCTCACTCAAAAAGCGTAATTTTAATAACTCTGGTCAGACAGACTACCTTCCAGGAGGTTATTGTCTGCTGATGCCAGTATATAAATAAATTTGAAGTACTTTGCCATAAACACCACTTCGTTTGTTTTTGCTGTTTTTCTCAAAATGGAAATTTTGGACCCGTAGCATGTCCCAAACTAGCATATCTCAGCAGCTATGGCAGATAGAACCATAATTCTTTTTTTAGCAAGTAGCCATATGTGTAGTCTACAAAATGTGGGGAGTAGAATTTGTAATTAAGGTTCAGAAATTTTTTAATTTGCTCTAGTTTTTGATTGCAAGTTAGGCACTATTGAGGCATGTCAGGCGGAGGAGGTAGCCATTGCCTTGGCCATTGCCGACCCCGGCTGCCAAACGGTGCTGTGTGATTCCCAAAGTGCAGTGCGGAATTATGCCCAGGCCAAAGTGTGCGGTGAGGCTGTGCGTGTTCTGTGCTCGACTGACTTACAACGGGAAGAAAGGTATGTCAGTCTCAGGTGGTTCCCGGTGCATGCGGGCAACGATGCGTTGGAGAAGCACGCTAACCACAACGAGACGGCACATGCAGTGGCGCGAGCGCAAACCAACCGCGCCGCTGCAACCGACCGTCCAACGTGGTGTAGTGCCAAAGACCACATGACAACATTCAATGAGCTTACGCAGTTTTCCCGCCTCGCTCGAAGCACTTTCCCTCCCCCACACCCGGGACTGCGCCGAGTGATGACTGATGTGTGTGTCGCGTGTGCCAGCGGGAGAGGGCAACTCTGACGCACATCCTATGGGACTGCACAAAATTCCCCGACGGGGCTTCTAAAAGCATAACGATTCCGCCGCGACTCGCGGCTGCGGCGGAATGCTCTGACCGTGACGTGCAAACCTGGGCCGTCCAGCAGGTCTCGGCGGCTCTTGAGCGACAAAGGCCTCAGATCCTCTGCTGAGTTTCCGCCTGGGCCCCCGTCACGGCGCCATTAGGTCATGATGCCATTAGGCCATGACGTAAATAAAGTTGTTCCTCCTCCTAGGCACTATTTGTACCTTGAGTTTCAATGTCTTTAAAAACTACTTATGATAGTAAAATTGAAAAACTGTTTCCAACATTTTATTCATTTCTGTTTTTAGAACCCAACCAAGTGCAATTTATAAACTTTTATAATGTGTTTTTTCTCTTAATTGTTCTTATTAGTGAGAAGGGTGTAATTAAGTGTATCTCAATAACTAATGATCCTATCATGAAACCAATGACATTTTTGGAATCAGCATAAAAAACTAGTCATGGGTGTGCAATTTGATTAAATATGGTGCAGAAGCAAAATTTTTTTCTTTAAGAGTAGCCTCCCCCCTTAAGCAAGTCATGGGCGGCCCATTGCAGGCTGACGTGGGCAAGGAGTTCGGCATTTCTAAGCAAACAGTTTCGGATTTCCTCAAAAACAAGGGCCAGATGTTGGAAGCGGCCGAAAAACCATATGGTGCCGAAAAAAAGAATGCAAGCCAAGGTGCTCATCCGAAGCTTGAGGAAGCTCTCATCATGTGGCTTAATTCTGTGATTGCAAAGCGGTTGCAAAGCAGTTCACTGGTACTAAACCGCATGGTGCTGTGTGCGGAAAACGGCAAAGGCTACAACGTTGACCTTTGGTCTGATGTTGGAATGCTTGCGGACGCATAGAAGGCAGTAAAGCAAGACACGATTCGCAACTGTTTTCGCCACGCGGGCTTCGTACTCGCCACAGAAGCAGCAGACTTGCCTGAAAGTAACAACATAATTGACGTGTGCCCGCCCATGGACAACGTGATCAACGACCTCCACTCTGCTGGGGTTTGCATACGCACGGAAATAACTCAAACAGTTTGTTGACGCTGACAACGAGCTCGACTTCTGCGCGGAACTAACTGACGAGGAAATACTCCGTCAGGTTGTGGGGGATTCTGAAGACTCCGATGCTGAAAATGAGGAGCCAACGCCTGCGCCGTCTACAAGTGCTCAGTTGACGCAAGCATTGTTGATGCTTTCATCGGTGTACAGTGGTGACATGATCCTTGATCAGATTGAGGCGAATGTGATCACATGCAAGCAGAACGCCGTCCAAACAACAATCAAGTTCTTCAAGCCACTGCAGCAATAACACCGGCTGTCCTGACGACACACATGTACATAATAAACTGGCAGTCAGCTGCATACAAAGTTCTTGAATGCCTCTTTTCATAACCACTTCGCTCATGCTTTGGCAGGGTTTCGGAAGCCTGGTACTTCGCCCTTGACCCTCTAGATCCGAGAAAAAAGAAAAAAAGGTGCGTTTTTTGCATGCATTCATTTTTTTGGACTGCCTGAATTTTCAGACGTTTTTACGTTTCCTGTAGGGTTCGAAAAATCGGTCGTTGACTGTAATTACCAGATTTACTTGAGCGCAATGCAAGTTACTCTACTCCTAATACATGTGAAAAGCCACTTTCATATCTAAATGAGCTAATCATTTTTTTTTTCCTTCTTCCTTATCACCGAAAAGCAACCCTTGTGTTACAATCGTGGTTGTACTACACATGTGCGCCTACTGCAATATTTACACTAGACAAGAAGAAACACGCGGCACAACATTACATGTTGAAGCAGCGAACAGAATACAGAGACAGATGGATCTGACGGTAAACAGAGGCAGGGCACTGTGCGGTGAGCTGTGCTGTTCACTTACTGCGGAAGGCCTCCATCTGGCGGCGGATGCCTGTGTGGAGGCAGAAGTCGGCCAGCAGCTCGGTGTACTCCTCAATGTTGTCCAGGGTCACCTCATCCTGCTCGCCTCCTGGCTTCAGCTCCACCGCGTCAAATCCGTATACCTTGGACGACGGGCAGAACTGGAAGGTCAGCCTGTAAACAAAAGCCGAGGATGAAGCTTTTGCCACCATCTCTAGGTCTGCATGTCAGCATGTAACACAGGTAACTCATATATGACGAAAGAAACTGCAACTATTTGTTAAATGCAGCTTGTGGGGGCTCTACTAAGACTCTGTCCCTTCCGACCCAGCTTCACAATGACAACGTGGCCTCCCTAGTTACGCTGACCACAGACAGAGGGCGACTGTGTTGTGCCGCACGAGAGGCATGCGCGACTGCGCCAAGGAAACAGGTTTCTCTGTGTGGCCTTTGGAAGTCATTGTACGCGGATGTTTCAGCGTGGCTCTGCTCTCCCCCCAGTGGGACGAAGCATCGTGGGAACATTTCCCCACGAGCTTGTTCCAACCGGCCTTTGAGCGTCTCCCCAGCCCTAACTTGCGTGAACACTTGGTCGTAACCCTGTTTGAGAGTCCTATGTCCTCAATTCCTCGGCATTATTTGTTCCTACCTGCCATTGTTGTAGCATCTGTTCCTTTTGTTCACAACAGTGCAACCCACTATATGCACTCAGTAGCACTCCCGAGCATGAGGTGGGGTTGGTGGTTCGAACAGTCAGCCGCAAATAAGTGGAGAAAATGTATCATCAATCCCTTCATTCAACCTCACAAGCTTTCGCGTGAAGAATAAGGGTCAGTGGAGAACGGAAACCAAAATAGAAAATGGTTTGGTTTATGGGGGTGCAACGTCTCAAAGCTACTCAGGCTATCAAAGACTCCGTAGTGAAGGGCTCCGCAAATTTCGACCACTTGGGGTTCTTTAGCGTACACTGATATCACACAGTACACGGTCCTCTAGCATTTCACCTCTATTGAAATGCAACCTCCGCGGCTGGGATCGAACCCGCATCTTTTGGGTCAGCAGCCAAGCGCCATAACCGCTCAGCCACCGCGGCAGCCCAAAAACAGAAAAAGATTACAGGCAAAACTGCCTAGTAAATATTTATAAACCCCTGTTTGAAAGTCGTGAACATTGGGAAATATTTCGCGACTGCGGACTCCGGTCGTCTTTGTCTTGCATCTCCAGCACACTGCACCGTCCGAGAGTCTGCTGTCAGCGCCAGTACCGTGTGAGCAACCAAGCAGTGATTATCAGCAATGGTGCCTAGGGCAAGTGAGGGGTGGTGGCCGCCACCCTAATAGTATTGTCGGCCCCACCGAAATTGCCGGACCACACCAAAGCCACAGAGGCATCATGCCTGCCCAAAATTTTATTCCATCCGTGCATCCCACCACGAGGGGGAACCGACACTCACCCGAGGTCCTCAACACGGGTGGACATGCCTGTGCCGTCGTGGGTAGGGAAGGCCAGATTGTGCAGCTGCCGAAGCTTGTCCTCCTGGCTCAGGGAGTTGTCGCCCAGGATGTGCTGCTTCTGCGCTGACAGCTCACGCAGCTGCTGCAGGAAGCGCGCCTGGTGCGGGTTCACCTGCGCATGCCGCCCGGCTCTCACATGTCGGCTCAATGTGCAGAGGTCACCGAATGTGGGTCCAAGCATATAATCAAAGGCTCAAGAGGCATTCAGGATAGGGTGGTGCTCGCGTTTTTTGAGGGCAGAGGTGATGAAAAGTGCCGCCATCCCATTTTTGCCATCGTGTAGGGCACCAGAGTGAATGTGAAAGGAAAGACGGTGTTTCGAAGGTCTCGCCCACAGCTGACAAATGATCCAGTCAGCGCACACTCCGCGGCTCAAATGTAGGCAGTAAAAGTTTGGGACCAGTAAGAGCCTTCATACTTGTAAAAAACTAAATAAATAAAGATATGACATTTCAAATACACCAACCTATGATTATCGAAGTTAACCATTGCGAGTCGACAATACAAACTGAAAACAAATTATGCGAGGACCAGGCTGCATGGGCATTCAGAATGGCACTGCTAACTCATACATTCGACAGCCCCACCTCGGACTCTCGTATTCACGAAGTCTGCCAAAGAGGTCGATGCTCCCATGAACACACCCAGATATCTCTCCCAGCAAACAGGCAATATCAAAAGTTGACACTTGCCTCCATGAAGTCCTCATGGGTGAGGATCCCACTGAACCAGGCAGGCTGCTGCTGCTGCTGTTGCTGTTGTTGCTGTTGTTGTTGTTGTTGTTGTTGCTGCTGTTGCTGCTGCTGCTGTGGCTGCTGAGAGGGCCTCCTGGCGATCGGCACAGACTCTGCCAAGCATCCCTGTTGTCCCCCCAGTTCCTCACGAGTCATCAGGGAGTTCATCTGGTTGATGGATTGCTCCCTGCAGGGTGGAATCGGGTGGTGGGGAATGGTACCATGAGAACGTTGGTTCCAAAATTGCACAAGGTGCACAAAGACCACGAAAAGAGCTGCCAACATGTAGAGGCACTGACAGTAAGCTCGCAGCCGGTCTCTCCATGGGCACTAGCACACGCAGCAGGGCCTGTGCCATTCACTGAAATTTTGCTGAAGAAGCTACAGCCGTGAAGCAATCGCACGGTTTTTGTTGGCATCGCTGCGCCAAAAGGAGCACTTGAGGCAGCTGGCACGGCACCTCCTTTCCCAGAGCTTCAGCAAAGAAGTACGGCCAGATTTCGCACAGCTGCTGGCGATCTTTACTGTGCCCACAAAGGGCTTTCGCAATGGCACAACTTGCGCCCCAAGTTTCAATTCAGAAATCGGCCTAAAACACCCGCAAGAAGAGCAAGGACAAGCTTCAAAACAGGACTGTGTCAAAGCACCACAGCGGAGAGGAAAAACCGCACTCCATCAACACCTTAGCTCGCTCAGCCCCTGCGACCTTTACTGTGCTCAGAAATGCAGCCAGTTGTCTCCTTTCCAAAGGTGTACTGTAATGTAGCTATCTATAGCTTTTATGTTTGCTTTTTTATCTGCACAACGAGCAGCATTAAGCCTGGTAAGTGCTCTTGCTCACTTTAGTTTTCCTTTTTTTTTACTCAATTTAGAAAGGATAGCTAATAGGGCACACTGCATGCCATGTCATCACATTTGGAGAACAATAAATATGGTGCACACAGGTGCACCACCTTTCACGGGTCTCAGAGGTTATTCACAGCCTTACAACAAGCACATCTGCCTCGACCCCGTACAGGCAAAGAAAGGCTGAGAGGGTGGTGTTAGCAACAAAAAGGGGAGTGTGAAAAAGAGAGATGCGACTTAAAGGACTGTTGCGGGGGTGTGGTGAGCTCGTGTAGACAGCGAGCGTAACAGTGTAGCCGAGCTGCACATTAGGTGCCCGCACAACACAGAATTCCCAACTGCGTTGAAACGGAGTGGGGCACAACGAGTTGAGGGGAAAAAAGGGTCAAGGCTGACTCCTATCAATTCACAAGCGCCTCTGCTAAGGCACGACTGTGTGTGCAACTCACCGAGCAGTGGCTGTCTGGCGCCCCGACGCAGCGGTCGAACCAGCGACCGCCCCGTGGCCAGCACCCGTGTGGTGCGACTGTGGCTGCTGCTGCTGCACCAGCAGTGCGGGGGAGGGCCCCTGGCACAGCAAGCGCAGGAAGGGCCGTGAGAGGGGCAGGTCGACCAGGCGCCCGTCCTGCAGGGCCTTGGCCAGGAAGATGCCCAGGAAGTGGAAGGAGGCACACACGCGTGAGCACAGCGCCCCCTGGGGCAGGGGCGCCGGGAACAGGCCGTACGCTGTGTGGATGTAGTAGCCCGGAGGCCGGTTGGAGCAGCTCTCGCCGCCAAGGCCTCCTTCATCGTCGGCTGTGCCTGACGAGGCGGCGATGGGCTACGGAACAAGAATGAGAAACAATGTGAAGCAACTGATACTGTGCACAGGCTTTGTCCCGAGCCTGTGCTACCCCAGCAGCCTCTTTGTACTTGCTGAATGGCACACACTAACTAACCTATTGAGCACTTAAGGGGGGACTTACTGCTGCTGGAGCGTAGTAGAGTAGCGCCCAGTTTAGCCGCACGTACCTTTTTGTCGTTAGTGGTGGGTATGTCCTCGCAGAGCCACATGCCCAGATCGCGGCGCTGGAGCTCCTCAGCCACCAGGGCGTAGAACTCCAGGGTGGGGCCCAGGCCCGTGCCCTCCTCGTTCTGGAACTCCACCTGTGATGCAAAAAACAAGTGATGCAGTATTTACATTTGACACACAAAGGTAGAGCACAACCCACAGGTGCTGCTTGCCCAGGGCAAATAAATAGGCAACCCCAGTCCTTCTCAAGCTGTGCAGAACTTCCGGGTGCCTGCTTCTATAGAGATCTTGGCTGCTGCACAAATGAACATCTGAATGCAGCCAATGGCCATGACTCAGCTGGCATTTTCTCTGAAGTTGACTAGACTCCACAAACTGCAGTGCGGTTTCTACGAAGTGTTAGCAACACTAATAGCAAAATTAAACTTACAATCACGATAAACTCACAGCAAAAGCCTGAAGGCACTGCTTCGCATTAGAGTGGCAAGAAGTCACACACGCAGGATGTTGGCCACCATACTAAGGCGCCGCGCAAAAATAAGCACCAGGCACCAACTCTCGAAGCGACCACAGCATTGGCAACCGGCATCAAGACACCACCAGAACGGCAGTAGCCCCGAGACGACACAGCCAACGCCTTTATCTTCCATGAGCGTAACTCCCGGCACCCACAAGCGGGAGCCTGGATGACTTGACTCATGGGGTGGCACTCCACAAAGTGCCGAAACTTGATGGTGCAGCTTCTGGTGCCATCTCTTCAAACGAGCAGTGAAGAAGAAATTACATGTTTGCCTTGTCTCACTCACATGCAGCTGCCAGGAATGTGCAAGAAAAACGTGCAGAGATGCAGCATGGGTTACCTAACAACAATGAACATGTGCTTACTTGCCAAAAATAAGCAAGCGGCAAACATTGCTAAAGAAAACACACAAACCAGTTTAGTTTTGATCTGCCAGGAAAAAAAAGGCTGTGCGCAAATGCCAGACAAGACTACTCCATGAATGCATGCACCTTTCCTCTCTTCACGACCTTATCACATTTTGAAGTGTGACCCGAGCATAGACAGGCAAAGGGCTTCATGCAACAAATAAAGAGTCCTCCCTCGACTCTTCTCACGTGCACTCACACTGGAGCTCATGTTAATGCATCTATAGATTAAAAAAAAACATCTACTTCATCATTCAACACTACAGAAATACTGCAGCAACACCATCATCGAATCAGGGACACCGGAGCCCTCTCACCTCAAGGACGGTCTTGCGGGGCGCGTGCAGGCGCATGACCTGCATGGCCCAGTCGAGCAGCTTGTCCCCACGGGGCACCTTGACCCGCTCGTGCTTCAGACGACCCACCCGGAACTCATGGGGGTCCTCCCGGCGAGGGGAGGGACCCCGGTGGCGCTCGGCACTCGCGTCCCGCTGGTTCTGCAGCCACACGATCGACCTGGACCGAAGGGAGATAGGTCTGAGCAAACACCCGAAACTCATCCTTGCATGTCATCATGAGGAGAGATGCGAGAACTGGGCAGGCAAAACGGCACCAGAGAGCGGAAGCAGTGCTTCTTGGAGTCCCCTGGTTCTAACTTTGAAGGCACTATGCTGGCTAAACAATTAGCCTGCGTTCAACTTGCTTGCACATTCTCATGTTTATGTGCAACCACACAAACGGATTAACCATACACTTCCCAAACACAACACTCACTGAATCTTGGAAACGCAAAATTTAGACAAAATTAAATTGGTTCCAA
Organism: Amblyomma americanum; assembly: GCF_052857255.1. NCBI lineage: Eukaryota > Metazoa > Arthropoda > Arachnida > Ixodida > Ixodidae > Amblyomma > Amblyomma americanum. Next base: position 152,623,910 of record NC_135501.1, on the reverse strand, counting down.
GAAGTTTAAATTGTGAGGAGTTTAATTGGAAGCTCGAATTTACAACAGTCCAGTAGTAAATCAAGGAAGCTGTCACATTGCTGTCGAGCATAAAAACTCCACTTCTCGACTCCCGATCATTTTTCCCTGTGAAATGCTGAGCCTCGAGCCAAAAAGCAATTTAAAATTCTAAGTCGCCCTTGGGCAAAAGCTTACGATCAGAGAAGATTACAAGCCTTGGGTGGGAAAGTGCAAGTGAACTCACCGTGAAGCTCCAAACGCGGTGCACGAGAAGTAGAGCTGTCGTGTCTCAAACGGGAACAGCATGGGGCAGTTGTAGGTCAGGTGCTCGCACCAGTCTGGCTGGGAGCCAGACGACAGCACCAGGGGGTCCTGAAAGAGGGCCGCACCACTTTAATGCACAGGGTCATCGGTCTCAATGCAACCACACCGTGCCACTAAGCAGGAATAAGTTCCGAGACAGTGCGCTGTTTTGGGCGATCTGGTTTTCATTCAGCATAGCGTTTCAACATGATGAAAACGAAGGACAGAAATACGACACAGGCACTGGTAGTTGACTGCCAGTTGATACCAACTGATGGTTAGTTGGCATTCAGTGCCATGATGAACAATACTATGATGAAGTTCTAGGAGCTTAGTCACCCACAGAATGTGACCGACTCAGACTGACGGAAAAATACAATGGAAAAATACAAAGACAGGGAGAGAAAGAACCCCATGGGAACACACCTGAATCTGCTGCACCAGCTTGTTGGTGATCTTCTTGCTGAGGAAATCCTCCATGGTGACTGTGCTCAGGATGTCCTCAATGCCTGGTCAGGGGGCAGAGGAAGAGGACGGGGTCAGTGAGCATACGCATGTACAGGCACAGTGGTGTGCACACATTCTCAGCTATGGTTCGTCCCCACTGGAAACATACACCCTTTGCCCAAAGTTCCTTTGCTTCTAGGCCACACCTTGTGGCTTGATCCCCAGCATTCCAAATATCTACAAGGTAAGAGGAAACGTGGCCCTCTCTGTCTGAAGATTAGAGTTCCACAGATGTTGCAAGAGCCCCGCTGCACGGCTTAAAAGCAAATGCCTCTGGGCTATAAACTTTTGACAAAGGCTGTACACAGCGTATGGGCACCACTCTAGGACACTCGCATGGAATGGAACGCTGTGAATTATGACAGGAAACATGAAGCACGTCAAGCTTTAAGTGCAAGAGAAAGCCAGAGACAGAAGACGCTCAGTAACTGTGCAGGGGACATTGATCCATCCATCCATGGCAAATTGTGTCGGCGAAAAGAAAGGCACTTCTCCAAGACTGCTGAGTGCCCCCAAGCCGAGCACACTTTCAGTTCGATGAACCTCATTCTGCGGGACTCCCTAGCATTCGATACCTGAAATCTGACTACCCACCTGACCCTTCGCACACTAGAGGGTCTCTGGAATGTTTTTTTTTTTTTTATGGGGGGGGATTCTGGATTTGTGGATCAATAATCACCTAGCTAAAGTTGAGAGAGGTAAGGAGAGGGGGCAACCTAGCTAAAGTAATGTCTTGTGCCCCCTATAGCCTACTCGTCACACGATTCCCCCCCACCTCCAGGCATTGCGAAACCACACAAATGCTCCCTAGTCTTCAGTCTTTGTGCACACTGCACATGAGTTGCAGCAATCAGCCTGGTACAAGTCACTACAAAATTCTATGTGAACAGCCTATGGACAGGCCAGGGCCCTCACCGATGGATCCATGGCTGGCCCGACTGCGGTGGGTCACACGATTCCCCCCCACCTCCAGGCATTGCGAAACCACACAAATGCTCCCTAGTCTTCAGTCTTTGTGCACACTGCACATGAGTTGCAGCAATCAGCCTGGTACAAGTCACTACAAAATTCTATGTGAACAGCCTATGGACAGGCCAGGGCCCTCACCGATGGATCCATGGCTGGCCCGACTGCGGTGGGTGCTCAGCAGTCGGAGCAGCTGGAGCACGTCGTCAACGGTGCAGCCGCCATCCTCCAGAGCAGACCCCGTGCCAGGGCTGCAGTAGGCGGAAAGGGGACCCTCCCGCGAGCCACTCTTGCCACTGGACGCAGGGCGCGCCACGGGCGTTGGCCGCGGGAGCTCCTGGAGCGAAACAAGATGCATGCAGACAATGAGGCTGGTTCAAACAAAGCTAATCGGCATCACTGTATGAGCCCGACCGATGGCTTTTGCCAGCATTAAGTGTTGGGAACAGTGGTTTGGAATCGGACCAGCACAGCTACTAAGCCACAAGTCTAATACGTCCACTTGCCTTTGGACAAGAAAGACACTGCTCACAAATGCAGTAAAGGCTCCACTAATCTGCCAGCACAGATTGAATATTTCAATGGAGAAGCCAGAGAAGTTCCAGGACGGCTAACCAGAAGAAAGCTCAGAATACCTTGTAGTGCAGTTTTCAGTAGCGAGCCAAAAAGTGAGGGCAAAATGGTAAGAAACGCAGCACTGCGTTCAGGCATTCAGGCACATGCAAGGCGAGCGAGAGCTCTCCACACAGCGACTAAAAGAGACAGAAACAAGCAGTGCTCACATCTTTGGGTGGTGAGGAATCTTCCTTAGCTGCTTTGTAGACAATTCTGCAAGAAAGCAACCAGTGCACCCTTTGTAGGAGGAAACAAGTCAATGGCAACATGAATGTCACTTTTTGCCGCCACAGTTGATGCAGTCCACTTTTGCGCCACAACAAGCTTTCCTCAGCTTACACACGTCCCCTTTCGATTAATCCAGTGATTTTCAAGAGCTTAATATCTGGTTACTGCAATAACAATATAAAATATCAAATTTCCTCAGAGCCGACTTCAAAACTCTGAATTCAAATAGAATGGGAGGATGATAGAATTACCCTAACTGCATTCCTTGATACAAATTTATGCACCGTCGCTCGAGTCTGCAGTGGATGATGTCATGCTGGCGTGCAGTGAACAGTTCAACAATGAGCACAAAGTACAACCATCCTTGATGAGACGCAGTGGGCAATCACGGGCACAAGCCATTCACATTTCACTCCAGCGCTAAAACTTAACCATCACCAGCCTCCTCGGGACAGTAAGACAAGTAGCACAGGTAGAACCCACGCCTGGAAACTGAGCTAAAGCGAGTCTGCCTTCGCACACTACCTCTAATAGGACTGTGACCCAAGCATTCCAGAGTTGTCATAGACGCTCACATATACATGGGTTCCCAGATGCGGCGGATCTTGTCCTGCTTGGAGCCCATTTCGGAGGCTTGCACCAGGTGCTGCACAGCCCGGAAGATGGTCCACTCGGGATCCACCAGATCCACCTCCAGGTCTGGCACCTGCTCCACCATCATTCCACAGGAAAACTAAATGGGTGCGTCACCAAGCCCAAGATGATCATCTGACCATGCTAATTAGGCAACCAGCTGTCGGAAGCGCAACCTTCAACCGCGAGAGCTGTTGCAGTCTGAATGCGATTCAGCACAACCTAGAAAGATTCCACAGCACTCTATCCGTCAATCCGACAGGAATGAATGCGCGAGCGATTCTAATCACACCGGCAAATCAGTGAAACACACCATTAATACACACAGCATAAGGTTCATTTAACTGCTAATAAACATGGAAGACCACGCAACACGAACCTTTTATCCATACATGCAATGGAACATGCACTGTGTGTCCGTCCTGCCGCAGACACAGACCCGTACCCTGCGTGGCACCCTCCTCCCCACCCTCCTCCGGCAGCAGTTCCCCCTTGTTCTCACAAAAAGGGGGAACCACCCTCTCATTCTTTGCCCTCTCCCTTTTCCTCCTCTCACATCAGCTTCACTCTACCCTTTCCTCTTTTTATTCCTCCTTACCACCCTACACACCCCTTTTCCCTTGGCATCCTCAATCGACAGAAAAGAAGTCATGGCACACCTAATGTTCACGCGTTAAAAGGAATGAATCTTGGGCCTCTACAGTGCACCGAGCACAAATTTCAGGGCCCACTCAAGGTGGCCCACACACTATGACATGCTCAATGCCAACATGAAATAAGAGTGTCATTTTCCGAATGCATAACTTTTGACAGCACTACAGTGTGGAGCCACTGCTTAGCAGTGCACGCAAGGGTCTGTGCCATCTAATAAACGCTCAATTATGCCCAAAGCTTGAAATTCCACAATCATGCCAACAGTTACTAGATTGAGCCAATAGGGAACCAAACCTCTGGTTGCAGTTCCAAACAGGAGTTTGGCTTATGAACGCTAGCTATGAGCCAGACACAGTGCTGAACACTGCATGCAATATATGCAGCACAACATATGGTTTGGCACAGGTTCGCCACAGCTCTCCTAACTGGATAATTGACAATCACAAAGGCTCTGCCAGCGTCCCTTTCAGTATCGGGAGCATCAGATATCTGTGCCCCCCCCCCCCCCCCCCCTTCCCCCAACGTGATCAATACCCTGTCAAGACTGGGCAAGAGTGCTCACCCCAGGAAGGTTGGGTCCCCTGATGGTGAGCTGCAAGCGTGGCTGAAGTGTCGATTCTCGGACTTCCTCGGCGTTCGTCTCGTCTGTTCCTGGGGAGACAAGAGTGGCGAGGCCAGGTTGAGCGAAATCAAGCACGCCGTCTCCCTAGTAGACGTAATGAATGCACACTAACACCTGAACCATAGCTCTTTTCTGGGGCCGTTGCCATTTATTCACAACCAAGCACAGGCAGTTAAGAAGCATGTTCACAGCTGCAACACCACCTCACACTCCAAGAATGAACCACGAAGTCGATATGAAAGCAGTACACATGCGGAGTACACACACCTGATTCACTAAGTGCACGTACACATACAAAGGTAGGTGGAAAATTTAAAGCTACTGCAAGTCATAAAATAATTCGAGAAATGAATTACACCCTATATCGACAGCAAGGTGAAATTACCAGCTGCTCAAAGACAGCCTCCGAGCAACATTATGACAGATGGGTATTCTACAGTTACCCACAGGTGCTTGTAGTGATGGTAGGAATGACCATGAACCAGTTGCACTCAAAACTAATAGCACAAGCTACTCAACAAAATCTTCAGCCCCATCCAGCATAGGCTGTGCTTGAACAGCACAGCATGCATCCTAAGGAACTGCTTTAATCACACCAACAGTGCTAGTAGAAAGAGACAGCTGCATTCGTCAGGTCCAGACATCCCATAGTTACCATGTCAGGCAGAGATGGACAACACCAACACCCACCAATCACACCACTCCACCCCGGAACAAAAATGGCCGCAGATGCACCAAACCTTCAACATCGCCAAAGAGGTCCAACATCACAAGATTCCACACACCATCAAGGAACGAGAGATGAGAGGAAAGGGAAATAGCATTGAGGATCAGAGAAGTGTCAGCCGCTTCCGCCATTCCAGGGGCTGCCGTAACCATCCCTCGCTCTCGTCAACCTACCGCGCGGCGAAACTCGCCCTTGCGGGTGATGATGCCGCTGGTGGTGCTGCAGGTGAAGAGACTGCTTGCGGCCATTGCCGCTCACGACCATGGATGTAGCCACGGCGTTGCCGCCGCAGTTTCGCACCTTGTGGCGTGACTGCACTGGCGACAGAGACGAAGATAAGATAGAGGAAGAAGACGGTGGGGACCGACCTGGTGGCGGGATCTCGAGGTCCGAGGTCTGGTTGACGTTGGTGCGGCCTGGCCGGGGGTCGAACGCTGGGATCAGCGCCGAGAACTGTCGCTTCAGCACAAACTCGTCGTCCCAGCTGCGGCGCTTGCCACTACGCAGCTCCATGCCATCTTCCTCCTAGTTCGAGGCAGAGCGCGAGGAGAAATGAAAATCAAGTGCAAGAAGCAGAAGCTACCTTATATATATACTTGTGTAAAGGCTGCAACCCCATCATGACAGCTGGTAATTTGGAAAAAGAAAATAAATGAGATTTCAGCCAAAGGGACTGTATCGTGTGTGTATAATTTTGCCAGCGTGGTAGCTCTGTTGGGAGCTAATAAACTATGATGCTGTAATGCTCGTTACGACCACGGATATGTCAGGCGCTGAGTCTAACCACGAACACACTGTGCCTCAATGATGCTAACTCATCTACCGTTCGGCGTTTGCACCAAAAAGGACAGAACTTGAACTGCGCAAAAACCAAACGGGGGTGCACCCATCCTAGTGGTGAGTTTCCTTGCCGCAACATGCTGCCCGCCAGGCTCGGGCATTTGTGTCACTATACTCAATTTCATCCATAACAGGCTACCAAAGCTGGCGTGGCCTGTTCGTGCAGAATTAATCCGTGACCAAAAAATAGTTCACCATACAACCGAAGTGAGCACAGGAATATTTCGTTGCAACAAATCTTTAGTACCGTGACTGGCAAGCTCCTGCACTGCGTTTTACCTCTTAACACATTTTCATAGACTCACTGACAATTCGAGAAGTAAATGGCATGTCGCGGTATGATACACTGCTGATAGGCCGAATCGCTCAGACTCCATCCGTGCCTAAAGAGTAGCTCAAACTCGGTGAAAATTCAAGCCAGAGGTCCCGAACACCGAGCGCCTCACAGCTACGACCGTGATTTTCAATGCTGCAACTTTGTTTTATATCACTCTTTGTTTTCATCCAAACAAACTAACACTGACCAAGGCTTCGAGAAGAATGAACGATATGTGGCGGAGTAATATTGTAACGTGGATGCACTATTTCTGCAGCCTCCGCAGCATTGCCTGGTTTGTATGAAACGGAGCATAGGCCTAAACTGCTTCGTATCAAAGCTACAGTGAACGCGCTTTGAATCTAGTCGGTTTATCCATAAAGGGCTCACCCTGTTACCAGCTCACCATCACACAATAGCCTCACATTAAAATGAACATACCGTATTTATTCGAATCTAGGCCGATAGTTTTTTCAAAAAAACGAGATGTAGAACTCTTATGTCGGCTTAGATTCGAGGATTTCGTTTCGGGGTTTCGTATTCGTAAAATACGAATAAATGTAGCACGCAGGTGGCGCCCCCACAAAACGCCAACGAAAGACAGCACTGTAGCCGTTGCTATCTGTAGCCGTTGCTATCCGTAGCCGATACTGATCAAAGCACACATAAGCACTGGCTGCCATTTTGGCCTTGTTCTGTTCTCGTGCGGTGGCGTGAGCACATTCGCAGCAGTGAAGTTTTCGTGCGTAGTTTTTATCACCAACACCATGGCACCAAACAGGCGGTGCCATTATAGTGCCGCCTTCAAGCGGAAAGTTATAGTCGCTGCAGAGCAGTCGTCAAATCTTCAAGCCGGGCGGGACTTCGGCGTGGATGAGAAGAATGTTCGCCGTTGGAGGGGGCAGCGTAACGAAATTTTTGAGAACGGCTTTCACGGGCCCCAAGAAAGGCCGCCATCCAGAAGTGGAGGTAGCTCTGGCCGAGTTTGTGGAGACGCAGAGGTCAGCGGCACTTCCAGTGACCACGGAAGTGCTGCAAGCCAAAGCAAGAGAGCTGGCGAGAGAGCGAGGCGTCCCCCGGGAACTGTTCAAAGCCAGCCGGGGCTGGTTGCAGAAGTTCATGAAGCGCTTTGGCTTCAGCCTCCGACGTCGCACGTCCATTTGTCAAAAGCTGCCGGGCGACTTCGAACAGAAGCTGATCTCATTTCAGCGATTCGTAATAAGGAAGAGGATGGAACACGGCTACGCCGTAGGACAAATGGGAAACGCTGACCAGACGCCGGTATGGTTTGACATGCCAGTGGCGTGCACCGTGAACGAAAAAGGTGCCAAGGAAGTGAAAGTGCGCTCGGCCGGATACGAAAAGCAGCGCATGACTGTAATGCTGGCCTGCACGGCGGATGGCCACAAGCTGCCGGCGTATATAATTTTTAAGAGGAAGACTCTACCAGCTCGGGAAGTGTTTCCAAGAAATGTGATCGTCCGCGCCAACGAAAATGGATGGATGGCGAGCGATATGGTTGAGCAGTGGATCAGAATGGTTTGGCAGCGGCGTCCAGGGGCCCTCTTGGCCAAACGTTCCCTCCTCGTCCTGGACTCTTACCGTGGACACCTCACTGACGGCGTAAAAGCTGCGCTTTCCGAAGCCGGTACCGACGTCGCCATCATACCCGGCGGCATGACAGGCCAGCTGCAGCCTCTTGATGTGTGCCTCAATAAGCCTTTCAAGGATCGGCTGCGCAAGTACTACGTGGACTGGCTTAGTGAAGAGCGGCGCGAGCTTACACCAACAGGCCGAATAAAGCGCGCCTCACTGGGAGTTGTAGCCACTTGGATAGCTGCAGCCTGGGATGACATCCCAGAAAGCTTGGTTGCACGCTCATTCCGCAAGTGCTGCATCTCTAATGCACTTGATGGCAGTGAAGATAGTGCACTGTTCGAGGAGGCCAGCGATAAAGAAGTCAGCGATGATGATGACGAATGAGCGGGGGCTGATCCCGGGCTGGCGTTGCATATGTCTCCTCGCCCAACGCCGCCTCTCCTCCTCCTCTTCTCTCAAAGCTCCTTTGGCAGCTTTTTTTTTCAACGGTCCCTCTCGGGGCCATCAATCACGCTTCGGCAGAGCATGCAGGCACGATGCTTCCCGCTGTGTCTCACTCGAGTTCCTCTCTCTACACCAAGTCGCCTATGCGCAGACACATGGTGCAGTCGTTTCGCGCCACGCACTTTCACGTGCGCGGCGACGTAAGAACAGTCGTGTCGCGTCATAAAAATAATTGTGATAATGAGGTATAAACAGTGTTGTTTTTTCGGCCGGCCTACAATCGAGGTAAGTTTTTTTTTTTCTGTGGCCTTCAACTTTCGGGTCTCGGCTTAGAATCGTGGCCGGCCTAGATTCGAGTAAATACGGTATAATTAATTTTTGCCATGCCAAGTGCGGATAAGTAGCCCAGGTGAAGGCCACCTGACGCTGACTGCCGAGGGTCGTGCACTTGGAGCGCTGCTCCCAACGATCATAATTCCCTTGGGGGATCTCAATAACTTAGGATCACGTAACGTTTTCCAGTAAAGTGATCTAGCAACCTGTTTTACTCCAGGCAGTAAATTCATGTCCGACTTCGGGGGGTATGAGTATCACCAATACTTTCAAGGCATTATCTATTTGAAGGATTTTCCAGGGATATACTATTTGTCATAATAATGCGTGCTGCCGCAAAAAGGGGGATGCGTAATCTGGACTCTGCTGTGAACACGAAAACAATAAAAAAATGCCAGTACCAGTCAAAACTGCGAAAAAGAAAAGTGTGACCTTTACATAAGTTTATACGGTACGCTTCACTAAATATGACACCCTGTTATGCATAGCCCTTGGCTTTGGCTGTTTCCCTTTCTGAGGCTGTGTTATAATTGCAATTTCTTGTCTGTGCTTTACTGAAGGCTGAAACTCCCCCTTTTTGTTATATTCGTGTCGGACAGAACAGTGTTGCAGCAAAACGCATACACAAATGCATTGCCACAAAGTGTGCATGAAAAATGTTGCTGCTAAGTGTTGCCACACATGTCAGTGAAAATCTGGCATGCAAGCCCTAGAAAGCACTGCTGCATCAAAAGCAAGAACGCCTGCACGAAGCCCCTCCTCACCACAACGTCCTCGTAATCGTCATCATCCTCATTGTCGTCATCGTCCTCGTTGTCATCATCATCGGGCAGGTCGTCATCGTCCTCCAGGTCTGCCATGAGCGTCGTGGCCCGGCAAGTCTCCAGGAAGTCCTGCTCGCTCTCACTCGACATAGAGGTTAGGCTGACGGTCAGGCCTCCGCCACCTCCGGCACCACCAGCCACTGTGCCACCTGCTGTGGTGGTGGTGCTGGTCAGGCTCGGATAGCTCTGAGCCGTGCTCAAGAATCCCCCTGCGCCATAAGACATCTTGCGTCACCGCACTGTTGCCACGCACAAAATGAAAATATAATACACTACTAAAATGCAGGGGCAGCTCTGTCTTTCATGGACATCACATTTAACACCAGTGTAAGTGACCTCCACAAATGCTTTCAAGGTCCAAGAGAACATCCTACACGCTCTAAACAGCAGTAATGATTCTTACAGGCATTAACACTTAGCTCCAAGCAGACTACAGAGAATACTGAATAACATGAGATATTCAAGTGGTATTCTGGATATTCGATGTTTCATTTAACCCTAGACATACAGTAGCAGAATTTTTTTTTTCTGGATTTCAATAATTTTGCCTTCACTTAATGAGGAATCATCGCAGACTCATAGGAATGTGCGCATTAAAATGACCAGTGTTTTGGACCCTCTAAAGTCCAGATGTTCGATTTTAGAGGGCAGCTCTTATGCGCCTGTTCCTGCGTTGAGTGGTGTGGCTCAGCGTTGACCTCGGCGCAACCGAGCAAATGAGCGCGTCGGAGGATCACAGTGCAGAGGACGACGCAAGACGGCGATAGCGAAGAGGGCGAGAAGAAAACAGTAGCGTGAAGGCAGGTCATGCCGCAGCGACCCGGGGCCGCAAAAAAAAAAGGAATAAATTAGGCTCGGGCTCCTGCTAGCACCTCTCAGCTCATGGCCCTGGTCCTCCTCCCCCACCTGTGGCCTTGGCGAAGCAGTGCGCGCGGGCCTATGGGTTCGAGATGGTTTGAGCCCTCTCAAAAAATCAGGGGGGGGGCTCAGCTTGATGCGAGCTGCGGCAGCTAATCCTCAATCTGTCTGAATGAACTCCTTATCGAAATTATGTTGAAAGGCAGCTGTGCCGCCCGTTGCCTGTGGCATCCTGCCGCACCGTTTTAATTAGCAGGTGCGGAATCGTCCTCCTCCTGTTTGCAACTGTTTTTACTAACTGTGATGCGTGACGCTCTGTGTTAAATTGTGTAGCGCAAGAGCCAATAGTGTGTAACATGGCTTGTTAGTTGCGCAGCTACGTGTGCTACTGACGATTCATCTCTAGAAATTTAAGGAATCTGGAGGAGAAGAGAGATTGCACTACAGAACCCACTGAATTCCAAACAACTGCAATGGCCCCCCCGTCAGGTGGCAAATTTAATGTCATTTCTAACGAATAACATTAGCCTTAGTTGACATCCTTGCTCGTGACACTCATGTAACTGAAGCTGCAATGCCAATTGCAAATGTTTCAAGTGAGGATTCCCCCGAGGACAGGTCGGCTATGAGTTGAGCAGCGGCAGATCGCTGTGCGCGCCACCGAAGTCCAAGTTTATGTCCGCCTCTGTTCAGCATCACATGTTCCGTCTGCAGTCACCTCTGGTTCAAAATCGCAACTGTTGTGCTCAAAGATCGCATTACCAAAAAGCGCAATCGTCGGCAACACAGCCTAACCATGCCTATTCTTTGAATAAATGCACTGCACTGAAGCAAAAGAACAGCAAAGAAAAAGTTACAAACAAGCAGTGGGGTGTGCTGCAAGTGAAATCAGGCCTTTGAATAAACATCAGTAACACTGCTTCTTAAGAAAACAGATGAAAAATAGCAATTTTTCTTTTAAAAGTTTCCTAGAGACAACATCACTGCTGGCATCAAAGCAAGTGCTTTGTATGGTGCCACCTAAGAGCACACAGACCAGTGGTACTCACCAGCTGGGAGGTGGTTGCCCAGCTGAGAGGACGCCTCGTTGCCCACAGCTATGTCGCCCAGCAGGTCAGCAAGCACCTCTGCAGCGAAAATAGTGCAGACATGACGCATTGCTGCGTACACTAGATGGCGCAAAGCAGTGGATGCAAAGTAGATGCGGGTGGGCAGTGCATCTTTGGCATTCTTTCAGAAAAACCAATACAGTGGCAGGTGGTCCCAATGTTGACCATTGGCTCTGAGGGACGTCATAGTGGAGGCCTCCAGATTGATAAACCAGGAAATCCTTCAATGGGCACCGATCTCACAGAGCGCACGGGTGCCTTTTTCAACTCTCCTTTATCATTGTGCGGCCGCTACAGCCAAGTTCAAACAACAATGACAAGAGCGAAAAATTCGGCCAGTGGTCATCGCATTTAATTGTCCAGATGACAGCTGGCTGCCATAACAAGCAGTTGTCACCATACAAGAACATGGGTCGAGAAAATCCTGCTGGCAGCATCCCATACAAACCAGAGCACACCTGGCAACATGGAATGACTTGTCGGTTGCTCTACTAAGGCACTGCACATGAGATGCATCAAGTACCAACTCTCAGAGCAACCAATGCATTGGCGGTCAGCAGCAAGGCACCACCAGAACGGTGTCACCTTGACACAACCCAGCCAATGCCTTTATCTTCCACGAGCGTAACTCCAGAGACCCACAAGAAGGAACCTGGATGACTTGACCCATGGGGTGGCAAGCTAGGAATCCCCAAGACTGACAACATTGGGGCTCTGTGTGCCCCAGAAATACAGCACAGCTTAGCCAAAAAATGTACTGGACAGAACCATTTCTCAGTTATGCCAAACGCTCTGTACACAAGGGAGTCTGAAGACCGCCGCAACGAAGCTGCACTGCCTCATGTATCGATAGTGTTAGCACAGCTCAATACTTGTTAAACCGGTAATCAGCGTCAGCTAGAACCACCAATGCCCATAACTCCTGCATGTGCATCACCACATTAACTACCAACCCCAGTGGTGGCCTAGTGGTTTGAGCATCCGCCTCGCATGCACGAGGTGCGGGGTTCGATCCCCAGTACTGCCGCGTACCCACAAGTGATACAATGGGTACCAGCTTCCCCTGGCCTGTTGCTTGGCTTATTCAGGGTGAAATGCTTGGGAAATGGGTCTCTGACTCCACCTTGAGTAAAAGAAAATAGAAATACCTTGTGCCACGGCGCTCTTTGGCCGCAGATGCCCTTGCGCCATAAAAAATTCATAGTCATCATCACACTAACTACCGAAATTTTTTGGGTCAGGTCTCGTCATTTTGTGCACTCAAACTCCGGTCACAGTTAAATCACTACAGTAATTACCCTGGATGGCACGAGGGATTTTGCAGGCATACTACCTCGACTGCATTTACACCAAAAAATGGCCCGCATACAATCTCTACTAGCTGTAATTAACAGCAGGCAGGCCCTACTCCACTCTATGAAAACATTTTACTGGTCCCATACACGAGACAGAGGCATACAAGGCAGGCCACATTTCCTCACCACCATCCAAACCCGTTGCCACTCACCTGGAAAGTTCGAGGAGAGCGCCAGGCGAACGAGCGAGCTCACGTTGTTGGAGCCACGCGAAAAGAGTGATCCGCCGCCGGCCACTGCGGCACCAACTGCGGGTGGCAGCAGGGATCCCGCTGCGTTTGTCGCAGAGGAAGCACCGCCCCCACCCGCGTTGCTGCTGCTGCCTGCGCGCCGCACTGCTGCGAAAGTCTCGAGCAGGCCGGCCACGGACTCGTTCGTGTGGCCCAGTGTCAGGGACAGGTTGGGTACAGAGACACTCATGCTGTTGGAGGAGGAGCCTGTACGGCTGGCCTCCGACCCTCCACCAGCACCTCCAGCTGATGGAGCGGCACCACGCGTGTGGTCCCGGTGGCGGCTGCCCGATGTCTTCAGGCTGGTCCAAAGAAGAATCGGGAACAGTTGAGCTTCCCCTTTCAAGCATGACTTAATTTTAGCTCCCTTCCCCAACAATCTCAGCAGCTTAACATCATCCTATCATGGCAAAGATAATGCTGCCACCTAATAATTTGCGTTCCAGCTGGGAAGTACCATGGCTTTATTATGTTTAGCTATGCACAGGCTATGCCAGAAATGCACGCAGATTTCCATATCAGAGAAAGTAGATCAAGTGCCTTCTCTAAAGCACAGGCTGGTTGGATTCTATATAGTGGAACCCCATTTGTGCAATTTTCACGAGACGTGAAATAGTCAATTGAAAAAATCTCACAATGGATGCCGTCACATAAAGAACATGCCCTCTACTCTCAGTGTTAAAAGGCATAGTGCTTTCCCCATGTGTTAGATGCTTGTTTCCACCCTGCGAAAATTTGCCCCGACATTATGATGACAGGCTTTTTGGCGTCCCAACAGGTACGACGCATGCACTCCCATCATTGCGCGAAATCGATGAGTTAGACGAGTCAAAAATATGGTTGCTCCGAATTTTTAAAGCTGTAACATAGGGCACGAGCATGCTGGCGGTGTTCCGTGCTGTTCAGACTCCGCCTAGAACAGCCCTCACTAAGCCACCAGCACAGCACTGCCTATACTTGGCATTCGCACCATAAAGAAAAAAGTGGGACCACGGTGCACCCATGCCTGGGGTGCTTCCTCCCACGATATGCCACTGCCAACATGCCGGGTGACAGCAAACTCGTAGCATGGTTAGGTCCTAGGCCTAATGTGCTCGATGCAAGGGTGCTGGCCTCAAGGCACCCAACATACTCCACACTGAAGCTGGAGCACAAGATGCTTTGGAACTAGCCACTGCATATCACAAGAGGCCTAATCTTGTCACCAATTACGGCTAACACAATGACTTCACATCCAAATGAACACACAATTTCAGTCACCTTCATCAGTGCAGTGTGTGAAGAACAGGCCTGGCAAGAACAGCCTCGAACCTACACTAGTAAGTCACATGTCATCATGAAAACCTATTGCAGGCAGTCATGTGCTCTTCATGCCCAAACGACTATTTCAAAACATCCTAGGTGACATGTTTCAACAAAATGTTCCACCAGCCTCTTTGCTTTCAGACAGCTCCAGCTGGTAGTCGTACAAGGAGAGGCATGTGAAAGTTTGCACCCTATAATTAGACTTTCAATGCATTCCGTCTATGTGGGTTAGCAGGGCCCGTGCTAATGCATTGTAAAGTTCACATCATCGTACGAATGAAGCTTCCACTGTATTTTATTAGAGAGCTAATTTTGGGGCCAGTTGGGAATAGAATGCTATATGCCTATTGAGAGACCTCAGCTTCCATACAAAAAAAAAAAATAAGGGAACTATTTCCACCAGAGAATGGCTACCAAACTCAACTTTGGACACTAGGGATATCAGCATTCAGTTTTCAGTGGCAAAAAAAAAAAAGAAAGCCTGAGCAGTCAGTACTCGGCACCAGGCACACTGCCCACCTGGCACTTTTTTTTTACAGTGAGTGTGCTTCTGCTTCCCTGCAGTGCAAGTCTTCACTGCATGACCATCTTGATACTGAAGCACTAGCCCGCAGGCCGCACTGGCCCTCGGGCAACACGGCATCCACAGGCAACACAGACAACGGCCGCAGGCAATACAGACAGCGCCCGCAGGCAACACAGCGCCCGCAGGCAACACAGCACCCACAGGCAACACAGCACCCACAGGCAACACAGCGCCAACTTTTGGCACTCCAAGTAGACACGTACCCGTGGCCAGTTGATGTCGCAGTCGATGTTACAGCGGCAGTTGATGCAGGTGGTTGAGTGGTTGAGTCTTCTGTCTCTGGGTCTTCCATAGTTGGTGACAGGCTGTTCAGTGGTGCCTGGAGCACTCTTGGCTGGCTCGCGGTGGCCGGTACAAGAGGCAGTTCAGGAAGGTCTTGCTCGGAGCCTGTCGTAGCCAGTGCGGCTTCGGCACGTGCTCGGATCAACATGTTTTCGGCCATGGCTTCTGCGGCCGCCTGCACAATGAAACAGGCAAGTCTAGCTTCAAGCTGCAGCACGTCACTCGCTAAAAACGTGCTTATGAAAAACAAGCTAGCATATTTTTTTCGATTTCCATACTTGACTGCAAAACAAAGCTGCTTGTGACAGAAAACAGCTGAGCAAAATAAACGAGGGGATTAAAATAAATAAAATCTACTCGAGTAGAATAACACGTGTGGAGTGCTCCTAGCACAAGGCACAGTTCATTACCTCAGGCTATGATGACCCAAATCATGCACTTCATTAGGTGAAATCCAGCATCTTTTATGGAGCTAACGTCTGTTATTTTTAGATTGCAGCTCTTAGGCATCAGTTTCTGCATTCCGCGTCATAGTCGCAACCACACAGGCGGCGTGTGACAAGTGGCGAGTTGGCAGTAGTAGCAGAGCGAAACACCACCTGCCACAGCAAGAGCGGAGGAATGGGAGGTAGGGTAGTAGCTGCCAAGGCTGAAGAGTGGGCTCAGATTTCGCAGTACCGACAACTGCAATCATCTGCAAATTTTTTTTCCCCTTTCTTTTACTAAGCACTTGAGATCCCCAAAATTATCCACGTCTGCTCTCACATCACATCATCTCCTTCAAGAAATCGCTTCATAAAGCATTTGCAGTGATTGCTCGGTTCAGAATCGGGCGAATTCACTCTTTGAACTGGATACCACTGCAACGCACCTTGACAGTGGTAAGGTTCTCGGCAGACACAGCTGTCTGCTGCTCCATCGGCTGGGGAGCCGCAGACGAGTCCGGCACCAGACTTGACGCGGACGAACTCTTGCGGCTGGT
Source organism: Amblyomma americanum (assembly GCF_052857255.1). NCBI lineage: Eukaryota > Metazoa > Arthropoda > Arachnida > Ixodida > Ixodidae > Amblyomma > Amblyomma americanum. Next base: position 152,607,592 of record NC_135501.1, on the reverse strand, counting down.
AAGACAGCACCCTGCGGCGGGCAGGCTCCCGCGGGCAGCCGCACTGTCTGTGGTAACAGTCTTGGCTGGCCTGCCCGAAGCCGAAGATGCCCGCGAGGCTGCGGCAGTCTCTGGGTCGTAGCCAGGGGCCAGCCGCAGGTCGTACTTGCCCTCGGCACCCATGCGGTACGAGTTGGAGCCTCCATGATCCCAGGTGACATCGATCCAGCCTGCATGTTCACAGTACACAACTGCTCTTTAACCCTGCTACTACTGGTGCCCTTTTCAACTCCAAGGATAAAAGCTGTCATTTTTCAATGAAAGCAAACAAATTTTAATAAGGGGTGTTCAAATACAACACGTTTGGCAGAAAACCGAATAATAAAAAGTGGCTGCGAGTCAACCAAATATTTCTGAACGATTTCAAATATCGGTACAGATAGCTGTTTAATTTTAATGAAACATTTTATTTACATTGTAGCTGTTCACAAGAAAACAATAATTACCAAAGCATAACAAATTAATCCAGATGAGGTTCACAACAAGCGCTATAGCTGAAGCTTTCTTGCCGTTAACTTTCCAGCCGATTGTGAGAGCCTACAGGAAACTATAGAATCTTTCAAGCTGGAAAACTGACTAATCGACGGAAGATTGAACATGCTCAATGCTTAGATCCTAGCTATAGAACTCAACTACATAAGCCTCAAGAACGGACAGGCTTTGTTGTACTGTTGTAACGTTCCACGCATGCTCCATGCATAACATTCCAAGTGCATAACATAGGTTTTCCTTCTTACAGAACTAACTCTGCAAACAATTAGTGCTCCAGGACCACATACAGCGAGAGGGACATCCATGAGAACGAAAGTGTGGGCCACCAAACTAAGGCACTTAGCATAAGCAGCAAGCACCAACTCTCAGAGGTGACCAGCATGACGGCAATCGTCATGGAGATGCCACCAAAACGGCGCAGTCTCCAGACAATCCAGCCGGCAGCATTATATTCCATGAGCTTTAACTCCAGACACATGCAGGCATGCCCGGACGACATGACTCATGGGCAGACCACACTGCCATGCTGCTGCTCATCAGTGCTGCATTCCATCATCTGTCTTTATCTTCCTAGGGATATACAAGGTAACCGCTCCATTGAAAAACACTTTGGTGCTAAAGGACACATCAGGTGCTCATGCAATCATGTACATGGTCAAGAATTTTAACCCTAATGCACAAAAAAGCAATGAGCCAAAAAGCACCACTGCGTTGACATCTGAGTTAACCACTTGTATACACTTCACCCCAAGAAAGTGTTCTCAACTTTGCTATGCATGACCCCTTCAACTTTGTCCCTTCAACTTTGTTTTTGTAATGCAACGATGTCTTCATCTATTTATCTGACAGACACATTAGCGCATTAACTTATCACGCCTTTTTCCATGCAACGAAATTCCCATCTTTGATTTCAGTGATACTGGCCACACAAGTAAGATGGAAAATTCAAGTTAATCTCGCTAAACGAATGCGGCACTGATTCACAAAGAGGAAGCAAGGTGTGCCAAAGAAGAGGTAAACTGCTCCCTGCCGTACCGTTGTGAAGCTCGCCAGTGACAGTGCCCTCGCCGGCAGGGTTGCCGTCCTGGTCGCGCCACTTCCAGTCAGGGCCGCGCACCACCCGGGCCCCGCTGCCCATCAGCTTGAGCATCTGCTTGATCTGTCGGCGCTGCCGACGCACGTTGGCCTCAGCCTCCTTAGCAGCCCGGCCCAGGTCGTCGCAGATACCCGTCACGGTGCCATAGATCTCAAATCCCGACAGAGACAAGTAGTGAGTCTGTCCCGAGGCGTTCTTGCCTGTCTGCTGGATTCGCACGTGGCGCCAGCCTTGGCTCTCTTCGGCTGTGCCAGGCAGGGCCCACGAGGCTGTTGAGCCGGGCTCGTTGAGCGAGCAGTCGTCTGTGTGGCTCCACAGGGTGGTCCACGTTGAGCCGTCCTTGGACACCTGGAACAGCCAGTTGCGCAGTGCCGACCTGCACCCAAGAGAAGTGCAGGGGAAACTGAGGTCAACGTCATGCCTGGCAGCCAGCTTCCAGCACACATCAGTGGGTCAGAACAAGTGCACTGCAGAAGCAGCCAGTTGGGGTTTAACTCTGGGGCATGGTGGTTAGCACTACAGAGCACCATTTCAAAATATTTTTTTTTTCTTCTACATTGCCACAAAATGGCATGGCCTGGAAGCAACTGAAGACTGCAGTACTTCAGCTTTTTTTTTTTTCCAGAACCTCACGCTAAATAGAGAAAGCCCTTATCATTAACTGCAAATATGATTTTCGAAGAAGCTTGGAGTCAGCAATGATTGAAGACTCAACCCCACCGTAAAACGACAGTCACTGGAAATCGGGGGCCGAGTTACAGAACGGTCACAATTTCAAAACAGTCCCATAACTGTCACAAAGCCCCGCTCCTATTAGTCGACATGTCCATCAGAGCACGCCGACCAATAGCAGCAGGGCTAATGGACCACTTTTTGACAGGTTTGCGATTTCTTCTTTACGCAATTCGGCCCCAGGTTACTCAACCAAGCCATTTGCAGACATGACCGCCCATGCTAAAACTTCCGTGCTGGGTTTGTAGCACAGCCCTCGGCCACACTGTCATGTGAACGCAGCACAACACATCACGGCTGTCATGCTATCGTAGCAGTTACACTGAATGCAGGCAAGTTTGCGCACGATGATCACCCAGAAGAAGTCTCGAAGGCATCCCGATGTCGCACAGAGAATGTCGAAGCGTCTCCAACAGAAGCGCACAGAGCAATACTAAGGTGGCTCTAAAAGATGTTTCACAGTATTCACCAAAGTGGTCTCAAGGGAGGCTTCTGCAAAGGAGTTCTCACAGCAATTACTGCAAAGCAGACTGAATGAGAAAAGCGCACTTGCCTGCCATAGCCCCTGGCATGCCTGAGGGTGTAACAGTTGGGGATGATCCAGACACCCAGGTCTATCGAGAACCAGGCACGTCTGCAGAGAGAGAGAGAAAAGCACAGCTTCAGCACACTGCCACAAGTCAGTCAGTGATGACTAGTTCCAACGAAAACGTTTGCACATCCACAAAGCTTGGCAAAACTGCCTCAAACTAGCCTACAACACCGAATATGTGTGGGGGTGGAGGGGGAACAAATAAATGACAGTACAAGACTGCCAACCGTAGTAGTTGGGAGGATAGTTCTGTCATTTGATGCCTCCCAATAAGCACTGCATGTCTGTCTACCACACATAAGGACTTGCAAGATGCAGCACGGTTAGAAATCTGTCTGAAGGCCTGACAGAGACATGTATGAGACATTTTCTGGCATATGTAATTCCTAAACAGGCAACAATGTTTTGCCTTCACAATGCACGTGAGGAGTTCCAGTTATCCTGTTTCATTGTTTTCATCATACTTCTGACCTAGCCATTTCCACAGCTTACTATCCTGAACTTTGGGAAAGTACCATTCGTCAAATCGTTAATTATTTCAGCAACTTCTGAGTGCTCTTCTTAATAGCACACTGCCTCTGCATGCTGTAGCTTGCACATAGGAATGTGTGTGTCAATGGCTTGGCGACATAGGGGCTCTTCCCAATCCTTTCTACCGCAAGCCAGCAATCACAGGGAGGGACCCTACTTGTCATCATTGGTGTGGCAGTTGAGGGCCGAGGTGTCCCGGCTGAGGATGTCCTCCAGATGGCCATAGGGCAGGTTGCGACCCTCCGACGAGGAGACCACCACCAGACCCACCTGGGCAGGGTTCACCCACTCCGACGAAGTCCTGCACACAGGAAGAAGAGGCAGGAATGTCATCCCACCCATTCCCTCTTTAACAGCACCCTTCACACCAGACAGGTCTGCGTAACTTCAAAACGGGAGGCAGAAATGCATGCGCACACCACACACATGCTAGTGCATTCCAGTCTTCCACTCCAGTCTTCCGCACACATAATGTTCTAAAGCTGGGCCAATATGCCAGTCACACCACAGAATTATGCTAGATGACAGCCATGCCATGCACAGTGTTACTCACCTTCCATTGGTTCCAATCCAGTAGATGAGACCATTCTCATCAAAGTCCCGCACGTGGCTGAACACAAAGCGCGCTCCGGGTTCCTTGAGGCGCTTGACAAAGTTGAAAGTGGAGCGGTCGTAGTCATACCACTGCTTCGCCACCTGGTTCAATACAAACATGGAAGAAAATGTGACCACAGTTGCTGCTGAAGGTCATCGCTGCGGTCTAGCCAGACAATCAACGACTATTTCAAGTTAGAGAGGCTGAGATGACCACAAAAAACAAAAATTAATGGGACATGAGTAAGCTTGCCTTCTTTCTATCTGTTCATCATACAAGGAAATAGCGTTCCTGTCAGGGCTGTGTTACTAAATTTGTGCCAGAGTTGGTTACCTTCCCTGCCTTTTTATCGTCCCAGTTTTTTATGCTAGCTCAAATGCATGCACTTGTTCCCAGTAACGTCAGTTATAGTGTTATGTCTGTCTGAGAGAGAGTGTGCGTGCTCTTTTTTTGTCTGCCCTTTCTCTCTCTGGTTCGTCACTGTATTTCAACTAACCTGACAGGCCCACCCATTGACGGTTCACGCCCAAGTCATCACCCAATTATTTTCAAACCAAAACCACAAAATTCTCTGCATAAACATTTTGCACCTCGAAGCGTAACAAAGATAAATGGTACAACAGAATAAAAAATGGCTACAGCACGAATGAGTCATTTTCCCCCCAACTCTATTGACACAAGAAAGCACTGTCATAGGACAAGCCTTAGCAGCCTGCCTGATGCAGCAACATTTGGGCAGACTAAAACAGCAGCGCAACTACATAAGCACTTTATTCACCACTACTACCTGTCTGTAGCCATAGCACAGTAGCGACGATGCTCCCAGCGACAATACCGCAGCCAAATTGAAAGATTCTGCACCACTCACCATTTTGACCAGGTATTTCTCGAGTTGGCCGACAGTAGTAAGGGGTTCCATTTTCAAGCCCCGTCCCGTGCGGTCGATCAGCGATGTCTCGGCTGGTGCACGCTCCAGACGGAACCGAAGCCTCCGCGTCAGCACCTAAAGCGGTCGAAGCAAAGGTCGTGAAGCTGGAATTCTGGAACATGATCCTTCAATCTCAGACCAAACAAACAAATCACGTAAAGATTAGCCCTGCTGCCCATTCCAAATAAAAACAGAATAAAGAACTGCTGTTTGCATACTGAACCAGAAACCGAGCATTTTTTAGACTAAATCCACTTGTTATTACTGAGCCAGTGTGTGAAGCACACTAGAAAAGTCCTCAAGGCATATAAAACAATACAGTGCCTTTAAAAATGAGCTGCCTACCGTATAATTTAGTGTAAAGGCTGCACCCGTGTATGGGACGAACCTCCCGCTTTGGAATAGATAACCGAGAAAAAAATAGCTATACTTTCTTTTTTTTTTCTTTCAAATTTGTGTATAGCCGCACCTTCAAAATTCACACCGAACTTTTTTAAAAAGTGCGACCCTTACACAGGTTTATACGGTGTATAATGATGAGAAAAAAGATCCATAAGAAGTTTACGTTTCTGCAAGCAACAAGAAAATGATACAGCCCAAGTTTATGGCAATGGCAGCCAAAGTTTGAATGCCAGTGTGTTCAGACTCACAGTCCTCACCTGGAGGCCGTAGCCAGAACCGGGCGTGTCATACAGATACACGGGCAGCTTCTCTATTGATTCCAGCACCATGACTAGCTTTCGCAGTAGTGTCACAAACGGGGATCGGCTCCTGCACCAGGCAAAAAGAAATGGGCAACGCTATACAGACCACATGTGACAAGAGTCCAGCCTTCATTTGCACATTTCGCGCTGGCACCTTATATTGCTACGGCCACCACACCCAGAACGTCTCTTTTTACACTCAATGCACTCATCTCAAACCCACCACTATTATCCCCTAGATGTAACATGACTATACAAGATTTATTTTTGGTGGCTACACCATCTTCTATCTAGACTTTTACAGCACTTCTACAGTGGCTCATCACAGCTCTCACCTTGCGACGCTTGCCACCACAAAAGCTAATGTCAAGATAAAGGGGAAGCCCAGCATGATTATGCCAAACAGATTAGGCAGCCCCAAGGTTTAATGCAAAGACAGAAACAGGTTCAGTGTATTCCATAGAACACGTGCCAATATCTTCACTGTGCCATGTGCACTTTGCCCACGACATGAATGACAGAGTGAGATGAGAACGTGTCAGTCACTACACTAGGACACCAAGGCAACAGTGACTATGCCAAAGTGCGAACCCTGAAGCGACCAACGCATTGGCAGCCACCAAGCGCAACGTTGCCAAAACGGCACCGCCGCAGAGGCGACTCACAGCCAACGGCTTTATCTTCCATGGGCGTAACTCCAAACAGCCACGCACTGGCATGAGTGGATGACTGACCCATGGGTTTTCAAGCATGACCTCGCTCACCACACACTTAGGTGGTGCTTAATTAAGGTAAGAAGCTGTGAAATGCAGAATACGGCAGCTTTGACGATCACAGTGCGTCAAAAGCAAGAAGTGTACAGGAAGACCTCACTAGCCTTATGATTACCGTTACTATTTTTGATAGCGCAATACGAGGCAATGCAACAGCAACAGCAAAAATGCCGTGTAAAACAGAGCCAGGTGCGGCCACACTTACTCGTTGCCGTAGGGCTTGTCGTGGAAGCAGTTTTTGAAAATGTGCACTCGGTCCTTGAGCAGGCGGTTGGCCCTCCATGCCATGTGGCCATTGCTACCCTCCAGACCCTGCAAAGCGAGGCAGAACACATTGGTGTCCCTCAGTGTCTGCCAAGGTTCAATGCAACGTCAACGCAACAAAGCTAATGTCGGCAAAGCCAAGAAGTAGACCGATTTTTCGAACTATAATAATTCGGACTTGCACGATATTTAGGACTCCACTGAGCAACCGTCAGGAATCCTCAAAATTTGATTTGTACTAAATTCCCCAGAAAAGCAAAGAACCCGGATGGCAACTCTAACAAAGGTGCACTCAGGCTATGTTCATGCACACACACACACACAACTCTCCCCAGCCGATCAATGCCTCTGCGTTTTGTTAATTACCTGCAAGTAAAAGCATCACAATTCATGACCAAACTCAAGCCACTGGCGCCGCAGAGTGGACGCCCATACGGGAGCAGCACAGTGTTGGTCACCATACTAAGGTGCTAAGCAAAGAGGCAAGCACCGACTCGCGGAAGTGACCAGTGCATTGGCAACAACAGCCGCAGCAACAAATGGTTTTCTCTTCCGCAAGAGCGACACCAGACAGTCTACACAGACACACCTGGATGACATGCTCGCGGGTGAAGAGAGACACTGCGCAAGCCAGGGGTGCACTGGGACATGCAAGACAGCAGCACCCTATTCCCCCTAGGACGAATGCAAGGTTGAATACACAGTCTGCAAAACCCCTCCCGTTGTGCCTGCCGTTTACACTTGACATGCATCCATGTCTGTCAGCGTACAGGGTATAAGGGCGGATGAGGCAAATAAAATCGGCATCACAGCAAACATAATTAAGATGGAAGTATGCAGGCCAAATTTTGAAAAAAAGAAAAACTTTATACAGTCGACGACAGATTTTTCGGACTCTCTAGGGACTGCGAAAACGACTGAAAAATGAGGCACTCCAGAAAATCAAATCTCAACGAAAAAAATCACGAACTTATTACCAATACGCCAGAGGAAGGGATCAGCTGTATTGCACAAATTCAAAAGCTCCTGACTAAATTTCGCCGCGCGACATGTGCACAGACGACGGGCAGCGACCTCTTTCACGGGCTCAGCCTGGCTGAGCTGCCCTCGGCATGTCGCCGAAGAACGCACGGGTTGAGACAAAGTCAAACAGGAAAGCGAACATGCCGCTGCGGGAACTGCGCTGCGCCCGCAGTAAGATGGGCCCGGAACGAGAACGCGAAGATGACGAAACAATAAGAACCGAAAAAGAGCCAAAGCCGGAGCTCCGTCGATGTTGGCCTTCTTCATTAGGCCTAGCGACTAGAGCCAAACTCAGCATCGTATCCGCTGATATGCGTTCTCCGGTGGCTTGCGTATAATGGAGAGAACTGTCATTGAAACACAAATGTTTGTGGTTTTACGATAGAAAAGTGAGAATGGCGGTGCGTCTTGCCGCAGGTATGCTGACCTCGCTTTGAAATGCACCACCATTTCCTCCCGCGCTCACCGCTTCCATGAAGCCGTAAGCCTCTCACGCGCTTCCCTGCTACCTCTTTCCGTATTCAAGATGTCCGCGAACTCCGACTACTGTTCAAGTTCGTGCGGCGGATGACATTCAAGAACAGTACGAATTCAAAACCACGCAGGTGCAATGTGCCAACTCGCGCAGAATATCAGCATCGCAAGTTAAGAGGCTCCCTTTAGGATTGAATTTTGATTTCTTTGATCAAGTTTTTTAGCTCTCCTGCAGTTTGAATTAGGGTTCCACTGTATACATTACATGGCGGCTTGGGTATTGGCGGCGAGTGCAAACAAGGTCCGAAAAATCGAGCAGTCAGTTGAGGTGCATTTGAAATTTCAGGCGCTCTTATACATTGGCTCTATGGGCCGTGCTGCGGTGCCGTGAAAAAGTCCGAATAATCTAGCATGTCCGAAAAATAACGGGTCCGAAATTTCGGTCATTGACTGTATGTGGTTGTCAAAAACATTAAGTGAATCGCGCTTCTGATGGGCTCGGCGCAGATACCATAACTTTTCACCAACAGAGCACCGCCATCTTGGTATCACTATGCACCAACGTGAAAAGTTGCCGGAGCTTCCACTAGTCGCAACACCTCAGTTCTCTGACCAAAAACAAAATCATAAAAGGCAATAAATAAGGTGAATGAAAGGATAAACTTTAAGGGGGGGACACGGCTCTTTTCGGTCCAAAATTGGTAAAAAAAAATGATTTTTGATCTTTTCATTTTCGCGATCCTGAGGTCATTGCACAGCTATCTACAAATTTTGATTGAAAAATACCGCCTAATTCATGCGTTACAGCGTTCCAAAGACGTTTACTACTTTCACGTTCACCGTGATTTCTATCGCTCATCCCTTCAGCATACTGGCTCCTATAACACAACCTAACGATGCTTTTTCTACAAACAGTGCAGGCATGGAATCTGTAATGAAACCATTCAGAGGGGCTGCGCAATTCATACAACCGCTGTCCTTACGAGATATGTAAGTCATAGAGAAACCTTGCTTGTTTACCCACAAAGCTGGTTTCAACAAGAACTCAAATGCGGAGAAGAGGTGCGGTATTACACTCACGCTCTTGCCCAGCAGGCGGAGCAGTGCCTGGATGAGGCCGCTGCTGTGCAGCTCGTAGGCCGACACGGCCCGGTCGTCCTGCAGCAGCTGCACCAGCTCCTGCAGCGCCAGACGCAGCTGCCGCCCCCAGTCCGAATGGGGCTGCACATGTCGCAAAAGGGGAGAAAAAAAGGAACGGTTGCGGTCAATGACGCATACTGTAATCAATGGCCTGACGGTGATTTCATCCTTCCGAGGCTTTTTAACATGCAACGAAATCTCTGTGCATGTGGGTGCAACCACAATCTGCCTCAAGGCAGCAACAGCCAGGATCGAAACTGTAAACTCCCAATCAGTTCCACTGTCAGTTGCCATGTGTACAGTGACATAATGAATGCATACTAACCTGCTTACTCCATCACTACACATAAGAATGAGTCACAACTGACAGCTGTTGAACGTGACTCCAAAGGAAAGTTTAGGTCCTAAAGCATGCGTGCACGCACGCATGCACACCTACTGCTCCCTGCTCCATTCTGACCATGGAACATGTGAAAAACGTTGGAAAGCTCTGCCCACAAAAACACTGTCAACCATTCTGGCTGTTAAGATGCTAGCATGGCTGCCTGACCCAAGTGCATTTCACAAGATTGCCGCAGCACAATGCAGAGGTTGGTGTAACGACAGTGTTAAACATCTGAAACCTGGAAGTAAACAACAACCTAAGCAGGCTTAAATAAGCTCGGTAGACCACAACAAGAGCCTGTATTAAACGAAACACAGTTAGCACTCAGTTTAAGAGACAGAATGTAGGTCACCCTACTAAGGCACAAAGCACATGAGCACCAAGCACCAACTCTCAGAAGTGACCGGCACTGCTGGTGAATGGCGCTGAAGCACTGCTAGAACAGCGGCACATCAGGCCAGAGCAGCCACCAGCAGCTTAAGGGGGGATGAGGGGATCGGAACAAACTTTTTTATTTTTTAACTTAGAGTGATGAAATTTGGCAGACAGGTTTGAAATAGCATCAAACAGACAGCTACAAAGTTTCACAATAATATCTTCAGTAGTTTTGATTTTATCATTATTTATATATTGCTCACATGTTGCTTGCTCGTGGAAAGCCTAGCGTGACAGCAAAATGGGTTATGGGTCTGTAAATGTTTTTAATAGTTACTAAGAAGTATAGTCTAAGTCAAGATTCTCTTGATTTCTTTTTAAATTTCTCTGCTCTTCTTCTAAACGACACAGTATGCACCTTCTCTTTATGTTTAGAATGTATCATGCTCCAATTATTGTGTAATAAAAAATGGTGAGCCTAAATGGTAAATCTGAGACTGTCTTGACATAAGGCACACTTCAGCAATTGCAACAAAACAAACAGGATTAAAATCCGAGCTCTCATTGCCGTGCTATGCTTTCCACGAGCGAGGTGATAAGCCCAAAACAAACTTTTGAGAAAACAAGCCTCAAAGTTCCATACTGGCACACACTGTCTAGAATGCTCCTGCGTTGTAAAATTTGGTGTCCTTGGCAGCAGGTGACTTCTTAGCCCTCTGTCCTTTCAGGAGATGGACTTTGTGTGCTTTCTTCATTCGCTGGGAATCTTTCTCGACAGCCCGCTGAAGAGAGAGGGCACCAGGGCGCAGGCCCAATGTTGTGCACAGGTCTGAATAAGCTTTCAGACTGCCCGAGTTGTACCTTGAAATTGCCTCGTGCACTGCTGTTTCCACGGCAAACAGTGAGGCATGCTGGTCTTTTGATATTAATGACCATATCACTGAATGGAGACTCTCAGCCGCGTTTTGAGTTTTGCCTCCTTTGCACCGGGCCAGCAACTGAGGGTCTGAGAGGCGCTGGTACACAGGCAGAAGTGCTTCAGCAACTTTAGCTGAAAGCTTGTACTTGTGAGCTGGTGCTGGCTGCCCTTCTGCCTCAGCTGATCGGTGGTTGCACCAGCTAAGGGGGCCAGGGGGACACAGCTCATGATGGGGCTCACCATCTGTTGATGTGATGTGGTAGTATGTTGCCATTACTGCCCTTTGCATTTCCTCGACTTCTGAATGGTTCCGCAGAGCAAGGCCATAGTAGTTTGTCAGTTTTTTGATGAGCTGCTGTGTCAGGCCCCCCTTTCCACCTAGTGGCTCTCCTTTCTTTGCCTTGGCTACCAAAGAGCGAAGTGCAGCCCCCATTCGTTTTTTCACATGATTTATGCAGTCTTCTTTAGACAGCTGCACAAAACCATAAACTTCTTCATCACATAAAGTGCGAAACATGCGGCTGTCCCCATCACAAACTATGTTTGTGTAGCGCAAATCATTTTTGCTCAAGGAGCGCCTGAAGAGTTGTAGTGCAGCCTCAACCTCCATTCTTCCAGAATTCACATCAGTGTTTTTCTGGCACTGGTGTTGCTGCTTCCATTCAGCATAATGGGGGTTACTTTCTGCTGGCTGTCGGCTGCACCCAAGGCAGAAGTTGGACAGAACTACGCAGTCCAACACAAGTCCTGTATGAAATTCAATTATACAGCCTACGCCAGTATGGGAGCTGTGACCGCGTGTCAACCATGTTCCATCATAAACTACTGTGATGTTCTTTGAAAATGTCCCCATTTCAATGTACACCTTTTTCACTGCCTCTACAGCATCTGTGAAGATGTTGTGTGCAGCTGCCGCTGCGGCAGGCTTGAAAGTTTTTTTGAGGTGCTCATCATATGTTTTGTGGTGTAACCCACGATGCGAGACATTCATGGTGGCCCAGAAGTCATTAAGAGCAGTTGGTCCTTTCCCAATGCTCTTTATTGCTTGCATAGCTCTGATGTTGACCTCAAAAGCTCTAGAGCCGCTCTTCCTTTGTGAGGACCACTCTGACTGTAGGGTACCACAGGAAATGCATGAAAGTACCATCTTCACAGCTAGCCCCAGTTCAGTCTCGCGGTGCACTGCTAGGCCGGGCTGCTGACAAGTTGGGCAAAGCGTGGAACCAATTAGCGAGTTCAAAGCAGCAACTTGAACAAGCATAAACTCCTCTTCTGGAGGTGCGGGAATGGCATTTTCCTGTGAGCCAGTCAGCCCGAACTTGCGCTCCGTTGCTGAAACCGCGCGAAGCGATTCGCGAACTCTCGACGCTTGCAGTTCTGCACTTTCCGCGGACACAAATCGTGTTTTTAGGTGAGCTTGAATAGTGCGACGTTCTCTGGGCGAACTGTCAACACTGCGATGAGCGGCAAGGACGGCCGCCGGCGCATCCGCGGCATCGAGCGTGCGCCCGCGTTGCAGCACCGTCGAAGCGCCGGAACTCGTCGATGGCATGGGACTGCCTTCACTGGCGGTTGTTGGCTGCGGAGACATCTCGGCGTGGAACGATTCACCGCGGAAGCGCGTCTCCGATGCTCTGCAGTCGGGCGGCGATGACCGCTGCAAGCCGACTCCGTTATCTGTGCTGGACGAAGTTGCGACGGGACACTCGCGTATGGTGGGACGCTCGCGCACGTCGATCGTCACCGGTGCAGTAACACTGCGCCCGCGCTTCGACGGCAAAAGATCATGGTTCGTCTCACTATCACTGGCTGGTGCTCGACTCGGCGGAAGATCCCGCAGCACGTTGGGCGAGAGATCGCACAGCACGTTGGGCGCGTACTCCGCCGATTCTGAACGGTCGCTTGGCTCGGCCGAACCACCTGCTGACAATAGCCGCTTCTTCCTTGCTGTGACGGGCTTGCGTTTCCGCTTCCCGTAGGCATGCTTCGTCCGGTACTTCTTTTCGAACGTGCGCGGATCCATTGCACGTGGTCGAACTCCTCGAAACACAACAGAAGGAAAGGCCAGAAAGGCTTCCCAGCAGACGCTCCTTGCCTCAACCGCCATTATGGCGCGGCGTCGGCCAATGAGGAGGCACCTAACAACGCGCCGCGGCGCAGAGCCAATCGGGGCGCGGCAGTCATTGGCTGCTCCGTGCTGCCACCCTCCGGTTTTTCTTTTTTTGTGCGCTTGCTGGCTGGCAGGGGAGGAAGGGAAGGGCTGGGAAAAAGAGCCGAAGAGTCGGGCTTTCCAACGATACCAAAATGGCGGCGCTCCGTGGCGGGAAATCCGAACAGTCGCGCCTTGAACTTCGCGACTTTTTCGCGATTTCGGGCGGATGCGTGGACGCCGGCACCGACAAATATATTTATTTTTAGTGCTTAGAGTTTGTTTTTTGGTGAAATATTTCAGTACAAGATAGAAATGATGCTGTAGATTCTGAAAAGCGTACTTTTCAAAAATCGATTTTTTTCGCGAAAATCGCGATCTGATCCCCGCTTCCCCCCTTAATCTACCACAAGCGTAACTCCAGACACTGTGTGTGCAAGGTGCCTGGATGACTTGCCTCGTGGGCCAACATAAACAACTTGTACGGAACGTGCACAGTGAAACACGGCTGGCTCTCAAAAGCTAAAGGGATTGATAATTTGAATTATGCAGAGTATGAATTAATGTTGGCCTTTTTTTTAATTCGCTTGATGCAGACAAGCACGAAGTGCCAGTTTGAATAAACCAGCAGCTTACACTACACTACCACACTACACTGCTACAGTACACTATACACTACTACTAGTAATTCACTACTATAGTCAAACCTAGTTCTAGAGAGCACATAAACAATCTTAAAACATTTCAACGCAGCCGAAATTTGAAATATAAAATTTCACCCAAAATAACTCGAGCAAAAGAAGAGCAGTTTAGCCAGTGAAAGGAAGGATGGCAAATGGGGAAGATCTTCGAATTCTGAGAGCAGCTTCAAAGCAAAGCCACTCGGGGCAACTGCAGAGGCCACAAAAAGAAACAGCAAATGCCAGTTGAAGTGGCTTCCCCACACAGCGCTGCCAGCATGCGGCAGCAGTGGCAGGTCAAAAGAATCACATGCGTTACACATAATTAGTGACAGTTTCACATAGCCAATAATTCGTAATGTCAGTGTTTGTTATACCGAGACTTTACTGTAAGCATGTAGACTGGCCGGCTTCGGCATAAGCGGAAGCACATCCAAATAATTGTGGTTGCCCTAAACCCTAAATTAAGACTAGCCTAAGAACAGCTTACGCCTGGAGACATGTTCTTTAGTCTGGCTACAGTGCATCGCAAGGCAGCTCGGACACTGCTCCTTTTTGAAAGTGTGTGCGCATTGTCTCACCTCCTGCCAACTGGAGAGCTGCTTCTGGCAGGCACGGTCAATCTGGTCCACAATCTTGCACAGCCGTGTCACCACTACGCGTGGCTGTGCCTGGGCACTCCGGAAGTGCGCGTTGTAGATGTCTCGCGCCTGAACTCGAACCTGCAAACAGAAAGAGAGAGAGACGTGTTCAAGTGCTCCTCCTGACCTGACACACTGCGGGCAACTGCCGACAACAACAGCCAGCCCCACCAATGTCCCAAATCATGTGACTGCGGTCATAAATCAATCAAATGCTCAAGAGAAGGTAGCCTCAGCATCAAACAGCAATCTAGTCCACAGCTCGATTTTCCTCATCAACTCGAGAAGAGATAATGTCGAGTTGGTGGTCCATTCATTCAATAGTAAAAAAAAAAACACATTGCACAAAACAAAAAAGGGACAAGGATGCACACATGTGCAATCATGCCAACATGCCCTCCATCCCCTGAACTCACATCCCGTTTTCCCTTTGTGCAGCATATACCCCACTGCTGTACCTTCTGCTTGAGGGCCTCCATCTTAGAGCGGAGGCGCCTTCCCCGGCGGCCCGCCCAGCCTGCGGCGAACTCAGGGCCTAGGGAGGTCTCGGCCGTGAAGGAGTGTCGGGTGCCCCGGTTGGACTCGAAGATGAACCCTGGCAGGTCCTCACGCAGCAGGGTGGCCTGCTGCTGCCCGTCCGAGTTGTGGATGGAGAGCTCGCCCTCACGCCGGCACGACAGGGACCAGTTGCCCACCACGAGGCGCAGGGCGCTCGGGCTGGACAGCAGGGGCTGGCTCGGAGTGTGGGGCTTCACCTGAGCACACACGACATGCCAGTCAGGTGACAATCGGGCGATGGGTAGGAAAAAAAAAGAATGTTCATGCTCGCAGCGCGCTTCAAGGCACAATTTTTTAGACCTTGAGTACGAAGGGGAAGACAACGCTATCAACGCTGCAGAGTACACTGATAGGACAGGTGGGTAATTGCAAGGTTAAGCTCAAGCCACTCAGCGAGATGCCATCAACAGTCTTCCACACTACCCCTGGGTTCAGGCTATGAGCTACCAACAATACCAACAATGAGGTGCTACTGCTCCAAGCAGACTTCGCTCCACTCTGAAGGTTTGTTTAGCTAGTTTATTCACGACTTTGCCGGTGGACACTGAAGAAAGCCATTTCAACTTGGCAGTAAACCATCGATGGCCCGCCTCATCTTGGTCTGCCTCGTTCCACTGCGTCTCATCCTTCTGCCTCCGGTGCCTCTATGTCTTTGCTGCTGCCCAGAACTACAGGTTGGTACCATCACACCCACCTGGGTGCGTGCCCGCTGGAGCTTCTCCAGGAACTCGCCCCGGTTCTCGGAGGAGTCGGAGCCACCCTCGGGGCTGCCGCTCGAGTACATGGTGGCCAGCTTGCCATCCAGGATGAAGCGGAACCAGCCGTTGGAGCCATGCGACAGCTCCAGGGCAGCCGCCTCGCTCCACAGGTACAGGCAGTCGCGGCCCCGCACCAGGTTCCAGTCCCGCCAGTGGTAGGGGCGGCCCGCCACAATCTCCCGGGCATCCTCCTGGGGAGCCCCAGGCTGGGCCGAGGGCTGCTGCTGCGGTGAGGAGGAAGAGTCGTCCTCCGCCGGCTGCTGCTGATCGGCGGAGGAGGCCTGCAAACCGGACATGCATAACCAGAGTGAGTGAGAGAGTATGAAAGCATGCAAAAAAAATTCACAGGACGCTTACTACTATGCAAGGCACAAGACTCGGCGATAGCTGTTTAGACATTTATTGTTTACAGGCGGCTGTTCCAAACGGAGCCACCCGTAGGGTTATGCGACCCAGGTTGACCATGATATAAGATGAGTTGGTTATCAATGAGTAAGGTAATGACATCCACCCTGTGGGTGGATGCCATTAACTCCCTCCACCCACCGACACAGTGGGTGGGTGGGTGGGTGGGTGGGTGGAGCGTTTAGTGGTGATTTTGAAGCACAATTAAAGATGCAAGGAAGAAAGCAGGCGCTACGAGAAAAAACAGAAAGCCTTTAAGAATTGCTCTGTACAAGGCTTTTCTTGTTAGCAACTCGAGCGCTGTCCTACTGTCACAAGCTGTTTCCATGCCACTTTTCTTGGCATTACACAATAGGCAGTACTACAGTCTGCACACAGGATGTAGCCCAGCGAATTTGCAGGCAAGACTTGACAGGGCACAACTGCGTTCCATGAAGAAAGCACGCGAAACAAGAGGCGCTGCTCACCCCTTCCTCGCGGGCGTTACCACGGCCGGTGGCGGCGGCAGGGGAGGGTGCTGTGGCCATCCCCTCGTCGGAGGAGTGGTCAGCCGACAGGGCGGCACCTCCACCGGCCAGGGCCTGCACCTTGGAGAAGACGCCCAGGCGGGCAAAGTGCTCCAGGAATGTGGACGGCCCCTTGGTCATCACCTCCTGGATCATCTGGAGGCACACCAACAGGCTGTCCTCGTCCTCCTGCAATGGGCAGCGCAAGGAATAGAAAGAGAGGATGTCACCACAAGAGAGTTCACCAAGCTCAGCAAAGCCTTCTTGAGGGCAACAACTAATGGTGACAGGTGCCTTACAGCCACAGGTAGCTCAAAATATAAGTATGACATCCTCATGAGGGGCCGATATCCCATAATCTTTACTTTAAACATGGTCAAGGCAGAAACCTGCAAGTCATCTTTATGGTGGACAAGACCACACAACCAAACAGAAAACTCAACCTTCATAATACTGCGCTTTCAGACTTCCTGAAATATATGGTCTACCTCCGTGTGAGGTTCTGAACGCAGGAAGACCAGCTTCACTCCTCCAATAACCTCAATTGAGGAGTGAATTTGGTCAGTTCACATACAGTAGACTATCCATGATATGATTCCAATGGGGCCTTGAAAGATATTCGTTATCGTCCAAAACGAACCAAATCCACATACAGCACGACATGCAATAATGCATTTGAGCAGATCTTTTTGCGGCTGATGGGATCATTGGCCACACCCCACCGTTCTCTAGCGATGTCTGCTATTTGCAGGTCATGCGCCACCCACCACGACCATATCATTGAGATTCTACTGCATTAGGCTCTAAAACACATCCATGCCCACCTAAATGCAACATGTTCGCCGCACTGCCTAAGACTGCCTAAGCCTAGGCTCACCAGTATGCTCCTACATCTTCCTGCACTCACCTCAGAGTCGAGGACATTGGCGAGGACCTCGACCACCAGCGAGGCAAAGTTCGGCACGCCCTTCTCGATGTTGCCCATGTCATTGAGCAGCGATGGCTGGATGTAGTGCAGCATCTTGCGGATCAGGTTCAGGCTAGACTTCCTGCAATGGCAGACAGAGAAGGTGCACTGTGAGCAGCAATAAGCCGAGCAATGAATCAGACAGGTACACATGCACAACCTCAATGGAGCAGCACTGCTTATTGCCCTCAACTCACAAATAAAGAGTCGGATTCTCAAGACTGGTTTCAAATCCATTGTGTAGGGGTTACCTAGGTGGCTGTTTCGGCAAAAAGCCCCTGAAATGCTTGCTTCATCAACTTCTATGCACGAGAGCTGTGCCTTGACATTTTTTTTTATTTAAAGTAAAAATGCAAAATTGTCCATCTCATCGCTGTGCAATACGGATACATTTCATCTTTCAATGACAGCAACAGCTGCAGTGCATTTGAGAACAAAACCAGTTTAGGCTGCTTTCCACCCTTGCACCAGGTGCACAGCCAAGTCTGCTTGTCAAAAATTAACAAAAGATTGCTTGTGTGCAGGACAAGATTTCCAGCAGCCTTCAGCTGTTTTTTGGTCCTTGGCTCTCCCAACCACTGACGTGTGTGCGAGCACACCCCTCCTCCTTACCTCACTGAGCGGATGAGCGTGTGCTGGAAGGTGAGGCAGAAGACCGGCAGCAGACGCCGCAGGTAGACAGGCGCCATCTCGGGGTCGCCCTTAGGCTCACCATCGTCCTCGGGCTCCCCGGGCGTGGCTCCGCCGCCGGCCCCCGACGATGAGGCCCCGCACGACCGCTTCTCTCCAGGCGACTCCCCCACCGGGCACATCCACTCGCCTGCATGCCGACAAGTTTCCGAGAGCCAAGATGGTTTTTAGTTGGCCTTGGGATTTGTCAACACAGTGGGCTACATTGTGTTTGCAGAACTACATTGGTGTGTGGATGCTAGAACTAATGCGAGACCCAGCATGAGGCCTAATGCTAGGCCGAACAATGCGAGATGGAGCCACATATATGCGTACTGTGTGGCCATCATATACCTTCTGCTATCGCAATCAGTCCACGCAAATCATAATTTGATTCAAATGCTAATGGTGCAGTGAATTAGCCCTATCGAAAACACAACAGAAAGTTTTTTTGCTGCCGCAACAGATTTTCCTGTCGTGTTTTGGGACACGACAGAAATTCTTGCAGCGACGAGAATTTCTGTAACATTGTGAGATCTCCTGTTGTGACGACAGGGTCTGTTCTATCGCAACAACAGAGAACTTCACAATACTACAGAAAAATCTGTCATAACGACAAGACGACAAAATTTTGTCATGTAATTTGGGAACAGCTGTGTCGTGTATTTTGGCCAGGAGGGCACTGATGAAATAATGTAGCATTAGCTTCAGGGATGCAGCCTGGATGAAAAAAGTACTGCCTCTGCCAAACTTTGAGGACAAACTAGGCTCAAATGAGCCAGCATCAAGAGGGCAGGCTAAATGACTATTGCACACATTGGCGTTGAGCCCATCTGGCATGGTCGCAGCATACCAAATGCCACAGCTGTTGCCGCTTGGCGCATGCTTACCTGCACTAAGTGTGACTGGCATGGCTCAGTGAATGGCAATGCAAAGCAACGCCAACTTCTTCACTGACATGAAGGAGCACCAGTGTGGTCAACTTATAGGGAATTTGATAACACCACTGGAAATAAAATGGTTATGCGAGTGCACTGTTAAGCAACTGTAAAGTGGTCAGGATGCTAAACAAATCTGTAGCCACGAGGCTGCATGCTTCTGCACATGATAAATTGTTTTTTTTTTTGGACCACTTTCCCTCAAGCTTGCTGTTACCACTTGAAACCCACTTTAATGCCTGCTCTGCACTACAAGCTAAGAGCACCTGTGTAGCGCCGAAGACGTGTGCGAGAATACACTGCTGGCATTGGAGATGAACAAGGGAAAAAATGAGGGTCAATCTGCACAGTTAGGCCAAATCCAAATTAGGTGTGCTAGCATTGTGTGGACATTGTTTTGCACTGCTTATCGTCCACCTGCCACGTCATCACAAGGTCGCACAACCGACCAAATCACATTGCACCCAGGCAGGTTGCCCCCACCCCGATGGGCAGCTGAGCAGCCTGCCACAAAGCAATCTTAAACAAACGCACAATGGCTAAATGCGGGGAACGGCCACTCTAAGTGCTAGCGCACTAGAAGCCAGAGAATGAATGCACCACGCACCGGGTGACTGCAGGATGGCAGCCACTTCCCGGTGTCCCTCATCATTCCTCTCGCGTGCCTTGTCCAGGGGCGTCTTCCCGTCCTCGTCGCGCAGGTCGGGGTTGGCACCGTGCCGAAGCAGAACCTGCAGAGATTAACACAGGGGGTGGGGATGCACCATCACAGCAGCAACAGTGGGAACAGGAAGAACTGAGAGCGGGGAGGTGAATGATTAAAGGAAAAAAATAACTCAAGATCCCTCAAACGAAATTCATTTGCCCAGAAGGACCAGCGCAAATATACAAATTACATGACTGAGCGGTGAGTGGGTCAAGATATGAACAGACGTTACCACCTGGTTTGACAGTCAAGACATGAACAGGTGTTGCTACCTGGTTTGGGAAACTCATACCATATAATTGCGCACAACTAATACAGACCACACCATAGCACTCAAAAGACTTTGTGGCCAATTAACATGCCAGTGACCACTCTCACCAGCAACTCTGCGATAACTTAGTCAAATATGCTACCTCCTCACCCTACTCCAGCTGCATGAGACACATTCTGGATAAAGTCCCGGCTGTGTAACCTGCAGCCACTGCTATTTCTACCTCCAGCATAAGCAATATAGAAGGGGAAAAAAAAAACACAGAAGCACAAAAGTTTCTGGGCTGTGTCATCGTCATTTCTGACACAGAATTCCTCACACCCACCTTGGCCACACCAGGTCGTCCGAAGCAGGCGGCGTAGTGGAGGGAGGAGGAACGCTGCCCCTTGTTGACGTCGGCACCCCTGTCGCACAGGAACTCGACCATCTCCTGGGTGCCGAAGGCTGAGGCCCAGTTGAGCAGCGTCTGGCCCACATCATCCATGAAGTTCACCTCAATGCCTGCTCCAGGTAGGGGGGGGGGTAGAAGCAAAGAAGGCGTCAGAGCACAATTCATAGACTACAACACCAGCCCTGCAACCTTCTCTTATACAAATGACGCAACAAAACACTTCCGGAAATCACTGCAATGGACAGAAGAGATCTATCTGTATGTGGTAGGAACATTTTGCACAAGTCTCACTATACTGTTGTGTATTTTTCACTGACAACAGCTGCATATTTCAATGGCAGGCACACCCCGCATTTTGGCCCTGATGCCACATGCAGGACTGCAGCTCCAATCCGCATCTCAGATGACAGCAATGCCACATTACATGCATTGAGCTAATGCAGTAGCCAAGACCCAAATGCTTAAACCTGCTCTGAAGCCCTCTATACTCTGCATGCTTTACAATCAGCGAAGTACATGCAATTTCCATTAATGCATATCACTACTAATCCAGCCAAGCTAGACAGTTCATCCAAGGAGCAATGGCAAGAGAGATTAGCAGGGATGACCTACCGCCCGAGTCAATGGCGTCCACGAGGGCGTCCGTGTCCTTGCTTCGGATGCAGTCGATGAGCTGCCGGTGGGTGCGCTCGCCCCCGGCACTGTCCACCCGCCGGAGGGAGCTCAGCCGGGTGGAGACAGAGGCCACACCAGCCTTGGGCAGCGCCTTACGACCCTCAAACAGGAGAACCAGGAGCAGGTCCACCAGGCGCATGGTGTCCAGTACACATCTGTCCCCGGAAACAAGAACACGATGAACATGAAGCCTCCAAAAACCTCTGCTGCCACGAAGAGTTCATGGCGGAACAATGCAACAAACGGGAAGGACTGTTCCACCCCAAACCTGATACGTCTGGACCAGTTTTGCACTTGCCAAATAAAAATGACTGCTGGTATCAATTACTGCTCTCATCAATGCCTAGAAGTGAGCCTTTCTAAATTTTTGTGTCTCTTTCTGTTCACAAACTGGAGCTCCCACCAATGCAATAGATTTGAATTTTTAACCATTCAAAAGTTATCAAAAGGGAGGCCGATAATGACTGTAGAAGACAGCACAAAAACCTAACCTACAAGTGGTTGGGCGCTTTTAAGCAGACAATGAAATTTCCTTTCACGGTCGCTAATATTCTGCACATGCCTTACACTTTAGTAATTCTGCCATAGTCCCATGCTCACCGTTCATCTCCTTGGAGGGCGGACTCAATGGCGTCCGGAAGCTCTGACCTCAACAGGTCCTGCAAACAAAAATAAGTGCCATGCTTCAAATTCATGAAACCAAATGCTTCCTTTCGTAAAAAGCAAGCACCAGATAAAACGTAAAAGATATGACATTGCTAGACTTCTATTATGGTAGGTTAATATTTTGGCTTACAATCACCATACACAGAGGTACTGCTCTGGTTAGTGTGCTAGGCAGGTATCAGCTGTATGCACGTGCACAGTTAGAATGTTTTAGCTTACTGTTCCCACATGAGGGCTACCATTTATGTGCCAGAAACTAACTGGACATGAGCACGGTATATGCATGCTGGAAATGCCAAACGGTAACATTAAATGCTAACAACACGCAGTATCGTTATGCCAAAATGCTTCAATGAGCCCACATCAATATAGCAGTCAAAATCTAAATGCAGAAAGAGGTGCAAAAAATAAACAGGCTACTTGCATGATAAAAACAGACTACAAAAGTGCACACACACATACAACTTCTTAAACAATTCTCCAAAGAGTTCCTTAAAAACTGACATCACAACCGACAAAAAGCAAGACAGAACCCAATACAAAAAGCAAGAAACACTCCAACATTTCCAAATAACCACATATTCTTTTGATGCATCAAGATAACTCCAGCATCATGCTACTTCTTCCTAAATTCTATGGGGTACAATTTCTTTTGAGGAACTAACAGCTGTCATCACGAGCTGCACCAAGGGTTTCTGGAATCTCAACAGGAATATTGCGTACTGTAGGAGTCACCGCTGACAAACAACAATGCATCAAAGCTGACAGCAGACTTACATGAGTGATGGCAGGCGAGCCCCTGCAGAGAGTGGACAGCAGGCTGATGATGGTGGACACTGTCGGAGATGACTTTGGCTCAGACGGCGGAGCGGCGGGTGCCGAGGTACCGCCACTCTGCGTGCCACCTCCAGAAGGCGGCGCCAGCAACGAGGACGCCGGAGCTGCGGCATGTGCCATGCGGCTCAGGAGTTGCTGAACCAGGCCGTGTTCAGCCAGTGGTGCAGGGTCCAAGGACCGCCTCATGAACCGGTCCGCCAGGGAGGCAAAGCACCGGAGGGCACCATCAGACACCTGTGCATGATGCAATGAGAATTTCTTATTTTTAACCTACTACCATCCACAATGGCACCCCAATGAACCCACAGCATTTAGTCACACATCCACAAAGCCTTTATCCACAAGTTAAAACTGCGCAGCGCTCTAACGGTGAGTTTACGACTCTTGCAAACATGCGCATGCATTCTTCCCCACTGAAAGCAACCATGAATGAGATCAAAACAGCAAGTAAGAGTGGAATGACCGCTAATCTAATAAGATGTGGATGATAAAATGATTCCTAACAGCAATCTGGAAGAAGAAATGATGGTCGATTTGCGTAGTTAGGCCAAATGCGAACTAGGAGCGGCAGCAGTTAGGTTTTCCCTTCGGTTCTGGTGTTCAGATCTAGCGTTCCCGGACAGCTGTTGTTCGGATAGCGATAATGGGTTAATGTCCATATATGCGGAATTGGTCATTCTCTCCATTCATAGATCCCTGGGAGTCTTCCTACCATTCCTGGTACAGTGGTGCAGCGGTCAAGTTAAGATGCACCACTGCTCTACTATGGCAAGAGCTGCCATCGATGGGACTTGGGTTGATTGGGTTGGGTTGCGACCCAATTTGCTCTTCCTGACCAGCCTCTTACGATTCAATGAGCTGCCGTGTGACACGGTGGGCAGGCTGCTAGCGACCTGCAGGTCGCTATAAGTGCCAGTGCACTAAAAAATTAGGAGGCCAAATGATCTGTCCAGCTGTTAATGAACAAGACATACACCCTAGTGATACCTTTAGCATCACTTCCAATGAGTGCGCCCTGCCTTACAAGGTCAAGTATGACTCTGGTTTAGGTAAGAACACAGAATCTCAAATGCAGTAGGCGTTAAAAATTTCAAAGAGTACAGAAATTTCTGAAAAATACATTACTGGTACTCTTGTGGTTCTTCTGTGCACTATGACTGTGAGTGCTCTTTTTAATCATGACCGTCGGAAGCATGTTCCGGCAATGCAGAGCTCAAAATATGCGTCAGCCCACAAAACGAGGTGCTGGCTTGTTCTTTGAAGCCAGAAGTGATCCTATATAGGTTGGCGCACACATGCAGCATAAAAACATCCAACTTTTTTTTATGGTCTCGGTACAGGCATCAACGTTGCACTGTGTTGTGCACTGGGGGCTTCCTGGTGCACAAGAGACCAGGACAATCACGTGCCAACCAGAAGCTTAGAAAGGTCTGTTTGCTGCGCTATATGTTTTCAAAGTTACAAGCAATTTAAGATATCTCCTACAAACCTAGAGGTGCAAGAACGATCTACAACTGCATTTCCGCCCAAAGCACCAAAGTGGCAGAGAAGTGTACTGCACCCACTCCATGGGCACACGTGTGTGATCCTGTTCGGACAAAGCCAGTCTCTTTCCCCTTTCTGCCTGGCCTCTACAGCACTGCCAAGAAAAGTTGTCCCAGGCTCCACTCGCCACATATGCTCACGGCATTCTCCCTTACACCTGAGGAAATCTATTGCTCCAAAAGCTCTGTGCCTGACCAACAAAAACCGCTCCGAGCTGACAAGATGACACTCGAGACCAACGAGAGAGAGGCAGAGTGGCAACTCACGTGGGTGTCTTCGTGGCGCAGTAGGAGAGAGAGGGCCTCGACACAGGCCGGCAGACAGGCGTCGCTGGTGTCCACCTTGCCGCAGAGGCGCGACACCACGGCCATGGCCGAGTGAAGGGTGTCCTTGTGCACAAGGGAACCCTTGTCCCGGATGAAGGAGAGTACACACTGCAGGCCTCCGGCCTCAAACACAGCACCCGCCTCCCGGGTGCAGATGAGCTCCAGAACCTGAGGGCCGCCAGGGCAGAGAGGCAATGCTTTAAGTGATTAAGCCTACGCAACTCTTGTAGAAGGGCAAAGGTTACAATGCAATATACACTTGTGTTGAAGAATGCAGTTACGAGCACAGAAAGGTTCCATTAAGTATTGTGAATGCATGTGCACACATTAGGAAACAGCTGCAGCTAAAACCAAAACCACAAAGCTTTCCAAAGTTAGTGCACTAACAGCAGCACAGCCCAAATGCCTACAGACTTAATTCGGCATCTTAAATGATGGTGAAAACCCAAAGATCAGCTGGGAAAATGTTGAAGCAAACAAGCACATGCATTCAAGGAACCGGACAGCAAGTGCAACAAATTATGTATTTTTGCTTTGACAGCAAGTTCATCCTTCCCACAGACTCACCAACACTATTATGACATAGTGGCAGGTGCTACCACATGAGCAAATAAACTGGTGACCCTGGAAACATAACAATTCATAAAACTACTGAAAATCATCGCCTTAATGAGGCTTAATCGGGAGTAATCGGGCTGGTTTGGTTTATGGTATATGGTTTTGGGGTTTTAACGTCCCAAAGCGACTCAGGCTATGAGAGACGCCATAGTGAAAGGCTCTGGAAATTTCGACCACCTGGGGCTCTTGAACGTGCACTGACATCGCACAGTACACGGGCCTCTAAAATTTCGCCTCCATTGAAATGCGACCGCCGCGACCAGGATCGAACCCGCGTCTTTCGGGCCAGCAGCCGGGCGCCATAACCACTCAGCCACCGTGGTGGCGGGAGTAATCGGGCTGCATTCAAGCTATTACTGTTGCTGTTAACTGTTGCTTTTAAAGAAGTCTAGGTAACTCATATGATAGAGCAGACCATACTGCAGTCAAAAGTGCGAGGCGAATACTTCTGCAGGAGGGATGACAAAAGTAACATTTGCACTCAGTGGTTAGGGCACTTGGCAACTGAGTCAGAGCTCCCGGGTTCGAACCCGGCCACGGCAGCCACGTTTCGAAGGAAGCAAAATGCAAAGACGCTCATGTGCTGTGCAATGTCAGTGCAAATCAAGCATCCCCATGTGGTCGAAATTATTCCCCAGCCCTCCACTAGGCACATATTTCTTTCACTCGCACCTACCTCCCTTCCCTCACAGTGCAGTATTCCAGTCCACTGAAATGTGAGACTACTACTGCTTTATCTCCTTTCCTCAAAAACCAATTTTTTCAAAATCATGAGAGCTGTTCACCAGTCATGGCAAACCATAACAATATCCACGGTTCTATTTTTTCTAACACATATACGTCTTTCTTGCAGCATGGGAGCAAAGCTCATTCATAAACTGTGCCATTTAAGGGGCTCTCACAGGCCTTTGATCAATGCTGCTGTTATTCAATTCAATTCAATTCAGGAAGTTTCAGTTTGGAAGGATATCTGGGCTAAAAGCTGTGAAATCAGAGCTTGACATGGCCCAGACAACCTCTACAAGACAGTGCCGACATAGTTATTAACAATAGTTAAGAGAAACAATGGAAAGATCTAGAATAGCAGATACTATACAATATTAACTTTGAGCAGTATTCAAAACACAAACAAGCTTAGTTTCTAAATATTATCGGAAATAACCCAACAATACATCATACATACATATTTGAATAAAACTGTAGAGGCTTTCCCGAGGCTTTCCCCAGCCTCAAAGTTTTGTCTGTGCGCAGGGAGGTACGGGGCAGGGCCCACAGCAGCAGGTACAATGCTGCTGATGCTCAACCAATTCTAAGTCACGGTACTGTGCCCATCCTGCCCATAACACGGCCACAAACACTTCCCTCACCGAGGCATCGGCCAATGGTGGCAAGATTAATGTAGCAGGCACCCCACCAATGAAGAAGCCATCGGAAATAGCAAGGGGTGGGATGAAACCTATGAAAAATGTTGGCAGCGGCGCTTTTTTCTCAACTAGAACAAAGAAGCACACAGACCTTGACGCACTGCTCGGCGAGGTCCTTGCTGGTGCGCGACGACACGTCGGCCACCACCAGGCGGTTGCACATGGCCTTGACGGCGCCATCGACGGCCACAATGCGGCGAGTGCACTCGGCCGACACGTCCAGGTAGTAAGTGATGGCCCGGGCCGTAACCTCAAGCACATTGTCGGGTGCCCCTTCGTCCAGGAAGATGCGGCACAGGGCAGGGAGGAAAGTGCGCGGTGGACAACTGCACCGGGGCAAAAGGACAAGGAAAGGACACAGATTAACCTGCTGCCACATGGCCTGGCTGGCTCTGCTACACAGGTATCTAGAAAGTCCGGTGTTAGCGTTGTGAGCGAAAAATCACGGACATGGCTCTGGCAGGTGGTCCCCATAAACTAACCTAGGAGGCAGGTCGGCCACCTAGGTCAAGTGACCTATGCCCAGCGGATAGTGAGCAAACTGCCCACTGTGGAAGGGAGCAGTTAAATTATTGCTCGGTCACTCGGGAAAGCAACCTAGGCTGCACGAGGCCCACCGCTGGGAGCACCTGCAATTGCAGGGAAGTGGCGCATTGCTTAACCGCTGCACCACTGCGCCAGGAGGGGTATGAGGACTCTGAGGGATCTATGAATGTGAAGTAGAGACTGACCTTGTGCGTATGTGGGAATTAACCCATGATGCCATCGCGTCATACCCTTAAGGCAGAGTTTATAGGTTCCCTGCAATTTTTTGTAATAACCACTGAACAGAATTCCAATAAGGCGCTGCTACAGATTCATCTTCAAGTGCACAACATTCCGATTCTAGTGCATTTAATATTCCTACAGCACACTCGCTTGACCGGCTTCAAGAATGGAGGAACAAAGGCACCAGCGAAGAGATGCAATATGTGCACTGAACATCACAATCCAGGCTTTTAAACTTAATGAATATTTGCACATCTGTCAAATGATTGGGACCACTGATGGAACTGGTATACTTTCCTTTTGCATCCTTAGGTTCACAGGGCAATCGCATGCAAAACAAAATATCTAGAACATACCAAGCAAGCTTACCAATCCTACAGTTTGGGCTTCATTTTTGACAAGAAAACAAGGGACACTGGTTTTCTTGACAAACATGAACCTTCACTAACTAGACTAGCTTACGGTCAACTGTGTATAGTTGAGTGCTAACTTTAATGAACGTGACTGAACTGGCAGGTCCAATGACGCTGTCCCTAGAATATATCATATGTAAACAGGCCAAAGTTTTCATGCGACTGAATTCAGACTGCATTTTATTTTATTCAAAAAAAGTCACTATAGCATTACCATTTACCTTATCATATGGACTACATAAAGGACAAACAACTCTTCCCACATTATGCATACCTAGGGCAAGACAAAATGAAAATTGCACAACAGGGCTCCACATCGATGAACCTCAACAGTGTCGCGGCTGTCGATTTCAGCAATCACTGAACTGCCTTGAGAACAGAACACAACATGTGGCATAACTCGCAGAAAGCTGGCGAACATGTAAACATGCTAGCACATTAACGTTCGCACACATTAATCCTACACACCCCCATCTCTCAGCTGCTCCGGGCATCTCTAAGTAAAGAAAGCAACAGTGAAAAAAAAAAATCATGTGCGGCTCTAAGAACAACGCTGCAAAATGATATAGATAACACCTCAGTTCAAACACAATTTTTCCAAAACAGATGCCAAGCTGCGACCTGCACTGCATGAGTCGTGCAGAGCAGCTCACAATACCGGCCTGGCAATGTTTACATCCCAGTGGAACACAATAGGTTTCCTCACAGCTGGCAGTGACATCGCTGTGACATGAAAACAGAACCCATGCCGAGTTCTGTGCAAAGCAAGACCCCACAATGCGCACGTGCACTAGTGGAAACGAGAGAAACGGCAGGGTGGGCAAATGGAAAACGCTGCATCGGAAGCGAGCTCACTCACAATGCCTGCACAGCCAGCAATGCATACAATGCCCTTCACGTGCTCGAGCAGCGCGCCAACAACTGCACTCGTAATCTGCCCACGTGAGCAGCAGTGGCACCAGCATATCCTCTGCGAAAGCGACTGTTGCCAAGCTGTCTGCTGGACGTGGAAGGTACCTCTCCACATATCAGCCCCAGCCTCTCCACGGTCAGCGTATCCTTATCAGTACTGCTCGTATCTCTCTGGCTTGCTCCTGCTGTAACTTGAGCTGCCTTGTAACACCCATGAATAAATGGTGTGATGCAAGTGCCATGCAGTGTGATGCAATCTGCATTGGAACTCTAGGAAAAAAAGGCACAAGCGATCCTGCTTAATCCTACGATGTAAGCAAGCTAAATCTGCACTAGCAGTATTGGTTGCGCATTCTGCTTCTACAATGATCACCCTCCTGTTGTATCTTTAATTGTATTTCCTGGTGCATGGAATTCTCGTGGGTGGGGGCACCTGGAGGGCGGAAGTGAGCGTATAATGGGTGGATAGGACCTATTAGAGGGTGGAGGTCTGTGCAAGGCTGGTGGGGGAGGGCCTTTTGGAGGGTGAAAGTGAGTGGATGGTTGGTGGGTAGAGTCCTATGGAGTGTGGAAGCCAGTGGATGTCTGGTGTGTAGGGCTTTTTTGGGAGGGTAGAAGTGAGTGGATGGTAAGTGGGT
>NC_135501.1:152509198-152577969 GCF_052857255.1 Amblyomma americanum | reverse complement strand
CTACAGTTGTGGCAATCTTGACTTAAACTGCAGGGCCAATTAATGCTTCGCTTTTTAGACAGCGCTCATCCTGAAAACTCCTTGTTTTCTAGTTTTTCGTCTTTTGCACTATTTGTTGCAATACTGCGGTTCTGCCACTCGAAAAAAAAGAAAAGCAGGAATTTTACACAATGCCGTGTACTCAACTGACTACCATGGCTGAAACAAACTCAGCCCAGTACACCATCGACACTCATCACTTTCAGGGTTAGTGCACTCTTGCACTGCGCTTCTGTCGCATCGTGGGCAGACTTAATCTCTCAAGCTCGTTCGTTCTTCTTAACTTCTCCGGAAACGTGACACCTACGTCGTCGTGTACGCACCAGTAACTCGTTCAGCAGCAAGTTACGCAGTCGTAGCTGCAGAAAAATTAAAAAAACAAAAACAAAGCAGCCTCACCTTCGCATACGCCATCCCAGACACATAGCAAACTTTCTCCTGGGATATCGCGGGTGATTGTAGGGCAACTTATCCAAAGCGACGAGTTCAAATGTGTGAAAGCTACAGTGAGATGAACTCACCTTCTGTCTTCGGCTGTGGACTAGCTTGCTGGCTCAATGCACTGTGAATTCCGAGGTTCCGCGCAGACGGGGCGTTTCTGTGCAGGGATCCCAATAATCCTGCAACGAAGACCGTTGATGATGCGAAAGCGAAAACACGCAGTACAAGTCGAGAGTAGGAAGCGAATGTGCGCAAAAGCTTCGGAAGCGTTACAGAAAGCACCTTCGTGCTCTCGGATGAGTCACGGTTGACTCAGGGAAGGTAATTTATATACAGGTTGAACTTATTAAAAGCAAATTTCACATAAGAAAACGGGATTTCAAGAAAAATACCTACCGAAACGGCGCACGACGGCACGCATGGCGGGCGCCATTTTGTACACTAGACATGCGGAGAGAATGGACAACCCAGCGTTGCGCCAACGAATCAAATCTGTATTTAAATGCCTGTGAAAACGGCATCCTGATATTACTTTATTTAGATAGTGAAACTCATAGTATAGAAATTTAGTCTGTACTATGATGTTTGGTTTCTAGGTCACTGCTAATTATATGCATGGTGGAGTTTCGATTTCTGACTCGCATCTCTGACACGTGAAAGTAGGGACAAATAACCGAGCCAAATCTGCCAAGTGGGCTGTATCGCTTATTAGCTGCTTGAGTCACATTCTGACACACCGGCAAATGCCCTTCATGCATCCGTCTTTTCCCATTTTTTATTATCAACACGATATCAACGATGCTATCAACCCAGCAACAAGGGCAACAAGTCAACAAGTCAAAAGAGAGTTGCAGAGAGAGAAAGAGAGAGAGGGCAAAGACGGAGCCGAAGGCTGGGAGAGAGGCGGCGCGCGCAGCATCGGTAAAGAAAGCGCGCTATGGGTGGAGCCTTGGCGACGGCGGCGGGATGAGGAAGATACGATCGACATGTGCAAACGTGACCTTGGACTACTAGTGCCTTCGGCGAAGCTACCTAATCAAAGGAAAACTGGGAGACGAAGTCACGCAAAGTCGTGCGCCCAGTCTCCGCCTGCGCGCGCGCTCGTCCGATCATCGCGCGCTTCTCCTCTTCCGAGCGACTCCATCGTCTCCTCAACCACGCCGACATCCGCGCGACATCAACAACGTCTCGACGTCATCCGCTCACTCTTATGGCATGGATCGACTCCGTCCTCGCGTCCCTCCTGCACAACGTCTTCCTCCCTCTGATCGTGCTCACAGTTTGCCTCAGGTACGCGTTGCAACGCGACTACACCGCGAGACGACTCAAGCTCCAAGCGTGGCTCTCCAACTACATGTCGTACCGGGAGACCGGGGCCATGCTCGAAGCCAAGGAGATCCTCTTCAGCAAGCTCGATTCCATCGTCTCGCGCGACTGGTACCTGCGTAACCTGGGGCTCATCCGAATCCTCGAGATCGGTGCCGGCTCCGGTTCGAATCTCGCCTTCTACCCTCGGAACTGTCACCTAGTCGCGGTGGACAGCAACCCGTACACGGCCTCTTATCTTCGGCGAAAGTTGACGCGCGTCCCGGTGCTCCTGGAGATGTTCTTGGTGCAGAACGGCGGCTCCCTGAACAATGTCAAGAGCCGGTACGTCGACGCCGTGGTCACCACTCACGTGCTGTGCGGTGTCAAGGACCTGGATGCGATCCTCAAGGAGATCGCGCGCGTGCTGGCGCCGGTGAGTCGGAGGAAAGGGTTTGGGCGCGGACGTTGCTGCTAGGGAAAAAAACCGCGTCGCGCCTGAGCTTTGGCTGCTGTGGGCACGTGAACGATATTTTTCCTTGTTTTGGCGAAAGCCCGGAGGGCACGTATGTTTTTTTTTTAGCGTGGCGTTCGAAAGGAGTATAGGGAGTGTCCTTGAGTTAGAGGTCCCAGAAGTCGTGTCCTCATTGAGAGATTACAGAAGAATCAGGGTGCAGGTTACTCCAGTTCATGTTTTGATAAGAGAAGCGAAGCGCTGGTTCCTCACAGAAAGAAAATTGAAACCAGTAGTTCTTGCTCACCAGGCCATAACGAAGCTTGAGAGTATTCACAAGCTGTGTGCGTGTGGTCTGGGACACTTTAAACACATACTGCAGCCTAGCATGGAATGCTGGGCCTATTAATAAAGGTTGCATTGCTCAGAGGTGGAGAGTGAGTGAACAGATATTTTGCTGCGTGCTATATGTTTAAAATCGTTGCCATGGTAGCTGTTTGTATAGGAAGGCGTTTATAGGCGAGAAAGAATTTTGGAAGAGAAAAGACTGAAAGTTAACCGAAATAAACAAATATAATTACTGGTACACATTGTACTCATATAGTGAACACATCCCCATTCAAATTTGGAAGATTTTAATTCACCCGTGTGCTAAATTTACTCCGCACAATAAAATGCACCTCCCATATTAACACCAATTTTTCTGGGAAAATACAGGTGTTAATGCTTACTGTTAATACTATAGAGTGCTGACTTTCATACCCAGATTTCAGAGAGGTGGAATTTATTGGCATGTTTTGTTCAATACTGCATTTTGATGCAGCTGGCTTGCTTTTTTCCTACAAAATAAATGTGGGCATATCATCACATGTAGCAATTCAAACAAAAAAAAGTGTGTTCTTTACTGCAGTAGTTTCATCTCCTGGCAAGTGCAGAAAAGAAGCTGCCGATTGGAAATGACTGAAGTTGCTTATGAGAGTGGTGTGTGCCTTTCTGCTTACCACTGATTGGCTGTGATATTGAACCTTGAACAGGAAAGAACAGAGAGAGCATGTAAGGCAAAGGGCTAGTGCTTTATCTAATTTGTTCCTCTTGCTCTCTTTTATGTTCTTGTGCACTAATTACAGTGACCTCGGCAATTGACTTGTGCGAACTAGCCCAACTTCACCTCTAGACATTCTGTTAACTGATAATGGCATTCCCTGCATATTGTGGTGAACTTCACTTTCGTAGAACTGCAGGCAGTTGTTGAGTGGAAGTTTTTCTGGCTGAGCTGGAAGCTGTCTGTGCATGTTGAATGCGTGTACCTATCATTGTCGCCGAAAGAAAAAACAAAGATAAAGCATGCCTTGTTACCAGTGGCCTTCTAGCAGTAGCAAGGCTTTGTTCCTGTCTAGCAGCACAGCATACAATGACAATGGGGAACATCTGCGCTAGTTCGACATGCACATGACTGCACTGTCTGCCGACAAGTGCGTTATGCAAGCAGTCACTTCACGTACAGGCAGGATGTCGTTGAGCTAAAATTCCTTCATGCTGGGAGGTACAAGAAGTAAGATTGTTTTTAACCTTCTGTTAATTCTGGTAGGAGGGTAGAAGGACATTGAATTATATCTTCTTGATGTATATCTGTTAGCTTTCGCAAATTCCAGTTCTGCTCAATCTATTACTGATTTTATGATAATTTATTGGTGGCTAACGCAAACAGACTTTGTTTCTGTGGCCTGACTCAAGAACCTTTTGTACGTGTATGTGTAGAACGTACCTCTTTAGAAGAAGCCATGAAAAATGTCTTACTATGCATGAATGCTGGAATGTGATTACAACATTGTATGTCAATTTCCTGCAGTCACAGTAATAATAGTAATAATAATAATAATAATAATAATCGAGCAACATTGTTATGCATTTCCTAAGAAAATGGAAATTATATACACTCCGAGACACTAGGCCTTATACAATGTGCACATAATTTTATGCTCAAAGAAAATGAATAACTCGTATGTAGAGATTGAGGTGAAGTTGCCTCTGTTAGTCATGTTTTAATTTTATGTAAAGAACTTGAAAGTATAAGACAAGGGCATTTTTCGAGGTTTTGAGAAAAGCACCCACTGCATATTTCACTCAACATTACTCCTTGAAGAAGATTCAGTCGTAGGCATGTTATTTGAACTAAACTTTAGCTTCCCTTATGAAAATATTCAGTACCTTGCTACTTAAGCAGGCACTTTAACTCTGTTTTCAATGCACGAGATCATCATGGTGATGAGCACCATGAGACTCAACAAAAATGACTAATTAACTAACAATGTCCTGCACTCGTTTTTCTCTCCTTGAGTCCAGTTGCATGCATCATATAACTTGACATAAGTAATTAACTAATGACTTCCTGCAGTCATTATTTTATTTTATCAAGTATGGTTCCTTATTTTCTTGTCTTAATTTGCCCTTGTAGCTTGTCTATAACCAACCTAAACGGCATTTCACTTCAGGGTGGGAAATTCTTCTACGTGGAACACATGCGGCATGATCCCGGCGACTGGCGCCGCTATGTTCAGATGCTCGTGAACCCACTCTGGCGGAGGCTGTTCAACGGCTGCAGTCTAACACAGGACTTGCACGATGGCATCCAGAACTCTGCGCACTTTGCCTCAGTGTCACAGTGCAAGGTCTATTCAGCACGGAGCAAGTTTGTCGGCATCTTTCTCAACCCGGTCCTGGTGGGGATCGCAACCAAGAGGGAGTTCGTGCACCGGAGGCCAGTGAAGTTGAGCAACGCATTTCTGACTACCCGGGCCATGTAGAGCTGTGGGCATCATTGTATGTGCCCGCAGTTGACGTGATGGCGAGATGAGTGCTGTCTTTATGTCATACAGTCTTCGCAAAAAATGCATAAGCCACTTATACTGATGTCATGCACAACTAGAGTCGTCACCAGAATTTGTGACGGTGTCTCACAATGGCCTTGGGCCAGTGTAATGTTACAATTCCATCCCAGTTCTATCAGATTTTTTTTTTCTCTCTCTTCATCTTAGGCAGAAGCAATATCGCACCCACCATTTGCTATTCATTTTTGCCGTCAAACTGTTGGATGCCTGTGCATTATATTATGATTAGCTGAGAGACTAATGTAGAGTGAAAAGTAAAACAATGGAACAGAATATAAATGGAATAATTTCGTTATCTCATCCTCGGTCATGTATAACGTGGCATATGC
The DNA here is from genome assembly GCF_052857255.1 of Amblyomma americanum. Taxonomy (NCBI): domain Eukaryota; kingdom Metazoa; phylum Arthropoda; class Arachnida; order Ixodida; family Ixodidae; genus Amblyomma; species Amblyomma americanum. Next base: position 152,572,513 of record NC_135501.1, on the reverse strand, counting down.
ACTTTAGACGAATACTGCACAAACAGCCTGTGCCAAAAGCTCAGAATCTGCAAGGTCTCAGTTATTTGAATATTGAGAGCTGCATCTTTGTTTTGATGCAGCCGGTTGTGAAATTTTAGCTGGTGAAATGAGGCAGAGCAACTTTCTAGTCTAGAGTATGTGTAACCTGGTCCAATTATTGCAGGGTTTTTCAAGAAAGCAAGTGACTCTGCTGGGATAGGAACATGTTTGTCCCATATCTCACTGTGTCTCTGAATTGCTTGGGTTCTGTGCAAATTCTTGCCGTCTTCTGAGCTCTCAGGGTGTCAGTTACTAGATTTGACGCCAGCTGATATGTTGAATGAATTACCATGCTAGTCATGAACTTAGTCATGAGCTAGTCGTGAAGATAAGGCAAGTGTAGCAGCAGCCGGCAGAAACTTAGACGGGGGGTGATAATAAGAAGTTTGTGGGAATAGGGTGGCCACTGCTGACATAGGACAGGGTTATAATTGAAGAGATATAAGAGAGGCCTTTGCCCTATGGTGGGCCTAGTCAGGCTGATGATGATGATGATGAACTTTTGGCTCAGGCTGTGTATATCATGCGTCATTCCTTTAGGCTAGCTCAGGTAATTGTTTTGCCTGAAGATTTAGTTCATGAGCTTTGGTTGTTAGTGCACATTAAGGAAAACTAGGTTCGCTTACTGAACCATATTGTATTGTTCAGCATCTACAAGTAGCCTCAAAAGCCAAGAATCACCATGCTTGCTAACTATAGATACTGCAAGAGCATGAAAGACTGAGCACCGTTTTTGTCTTGCCTCCGCCTTTCGCACTGTTGCATTATGAACTCTAACCAACTCTCCCAGCCTTTTGTACTCCAAAAGTATATTGCTAACTCTTTCTGGTATGTAGTATGTTGTGACAAAAATACCTGTGGCTTTATCCTTGTTTTGTGGGTCAGCTCAAACGTGTTACCTGCTTGTAATAGCATTGATTGCTGAATTCTTCAGTGCTTGTTTCTGGTGAGACGTTCAAAGCTTCTCTTTCTGAATCCCATGGTAACAAAGAAATTTTTTTTTCTCTAAATCGCAGCCATATCTTTACACTCTTTAGTGCATGGTCATACACTAAGGAAATATAGTGAGAAGGCAAGATAACCGATGGTCGTTAAAGATAACGGACAGATTTTCAAGAGAGGGCAAGCGTAGCAGGGGGCAGCAGCAAGTTAGGTGGGTGGCTGAGATTAGGGAGTTTGCAGACATACGGTAGGCGCGGCTGGCAAAAGACAGGGTTAATTGGAGAGACATGGGAGAGGTCTCTGTCCTGCAGTGGGCGCAGTCAGGTTGATGGTGATTAGTGAGGGAATCTGAACCACCCTTCTCATTGTGCATCTCAGAATTTAGATGCTGCTTTCGAATGCTGAACTTGCTATCCATTCATCATTGTTTACAAAAGCCAATGAACCGAATCTTCAGGCTTGAACTAATTAAGCACAGAGAACAAGTCAAGCTGATACTCACTTTTTTTACTGATTGCAGGTATTAAACTTTGTATTTGTGCCTATCACCCAAAACTGCGTGGATATTGCTACCATAACATCAGTAGAATATGGGAGAGCATGTTTTTAAACCCGTCTTTAGCTTTTGTGTCAGGGTGGGGATACCAAGGTGGAAAGGCAAAAAAAAATTTGCCACGCAGACCATATTTTCTGTGGCTTCACTTCTTTATTGTAAACTTGGAATTATTTGATTAGAACATGGGGATGTTAGAAACAGTTCTCTTGAGGTAAATGTACAGTGACTCATGCCACAAACCAACAGCATATTCTGGACATTCAACATCTTGGTGAAGTGTCTTCACCTGCGAGAGTAGTAGAACTCGAGACCAAGGTCTGATTTGATGCCATTTTGATGCACTTGATTTTGTGAGCAACGTTTAAAGGATCTAAGCTGTCATAGCTAACCTTATACGTATTTAAAACTGTTACATTCTCTTTCTATTATTCAAGAGCCTTGCGCTTTTCAGATTATTATTGCGATGCATATGATCTACTAGCACGCATTATAAATAACCTGATCACTTTTTCAGCTCTTGAAGTTTGGACGTTTTGCTCGTGATATATACTAGCGACCGTGCATTTAGAAACGGATTTGAAAGGGGAAGCATTTCTAACTTTTAGCATACAGTTTTGTGAACAGGCCTTTATTTCAAGGCCAAGCGTCTTTATTATTGAGAAATGTAAAATATATATGTCGTTTTCTTACTGATGGCTGATAATCTTTACTGTTGGTTGTTACGGACTAAGAAACACCAATTCCAGCACATTTCTCCGTACTTGTGCAGTCCTTTTCATTTTCTGGACTTCCCTGTTAAACCATGCATTTGGAATCGGGTTCCATGGGATGTAGGTGACCTTCCATGAGCATAATTTTTCTGTGCATTAAGTTCTATGGTACTGTAACAAACTACCATGTACATTGTTTTGTATACACATGAGAGATATTATTCTTGACCAGCTGAACAGACAGTCGTGAAAAGGCACGGAATGTGCTGTTTTATCTCCAATTTTTGCTGCATCATCATTTTTTTTTGGCATCACATCTTGCTAATAATGTAACAGTTCTTCCTTAGCTTACATATTTAAAGTGCTTTTGTGAGGCTTCTGCAGTGTCAAACATACTCTGCATACTTATGGAGTTGAGAGGGTTGAAGACAAATATAAAACTTGGGTTAAGTATGTGACACAATCGCATGCAGCAGCTAGCAGGATTTACATACCGTACGAACCTGTATTCCTACAGATGGTTAACCCGAATCATGTCCGTCAAGGTAGTGCAACTTGTCTTTCATATAGGAAAGAATAGCCTTTTCTGACACTGATTTCACAAGTCTCGCAGGCATTTCGTCTTCTCAGGGTACTCACTTCCACATTGTGAAAGGTCATTTGACTGCACTCTGTCCTTCTTTCTACAAGTAGAATTAGTGATTTGATCATGGAAATAATGATGCTGGGAAGACGTACAGAGATGCATCGAGCTTAATTGCTTTGTTTACCATGGTTGCCATGGAGACCAAAGTATACTGAAATAGGCATAAAACAGGGCAGCTTTTATTTTGTTAACAAAAACTTACTGTGGGTTGTACGAAGTGGTTTGAGCGCTTAAGGCGTTCGTCTTTATAAATGTATGAACACTGCAAGATTTTTTACACTTGTTGTGCAATTAAACATTCACTGGAGGATTTTGAAACCTTCAGCATTAGTGGCTGTTTTTATGAGGTGAGAAGAATCAAGGAATTCACTTTTGCTGTTGCATGATAGCGTATATCTGTTCATATTTCATACCGCATAACAATGTGTTATTGAACGTTTATTGCAAAACTGTAATGTTGTGATGTCGTGTTTATTTACCTTTGTTTGCTGTTTGCAAATGCGACATAACCTGTTTCAGGGGCATATCACTTGAAGTGCTGTACTAGATCTTAGACTATCAAGCCATGAAAGTTGCTTCCAGGTACTTACTGGTTGTTGGCCGTCATGGAACCACTATAAAATTTTAATTCCATGAGGTTCAGTGTAGTCAAGGGGATGACTTTAGTCAGATTTTGAGACACATTTACTCGGAAGTATTGTGTTGGCCTTTTCATCCACTGTGACCATTTTATAAAGTCTATCTTTCTAAGAACGCATAAAGGCGGCAGGCATCTTTTTGCACTCTGCAGTAGTCTGTGGATTTCAAGCACACTCACCAGTCAGTTATCTTTGAGTGTCATTTTGCTGTGTTAATCTCATGAACACTTTCCTTCATAGTAACACGCGTTTCAGCTCGTAAAAAAAAAGCATATTAAAAGCCTTGCTGCATTGAATGAAGTATATTACGAGTGCCTTAATTGCATCGTAGAGGAATTGGGATCAGAAACCAGAGTGCAGCATGGACATGAGATTTTGTAACCTAAGCCGTAATCCATAGGAGGAATGCCCTTTGCATCCATTTTCAAAATTCTGTGGTACCCGATGATATGCTATCCGTGATGAGATAAGCTTCTCATTATCAGCTGTAAAAGAAAGTATCCCTGCACTTTTTTGTGGTCACAGAGATGCTCGTATCTTGAGTGCATTTGATAACAGTCAGTCTAGAAAAGGTTAAACAACTGACACTGCCGCACAAAAATGCCTGTGCTGGGGCATACATTGTGCTCTTGCATGCGGTTTTTTCTCTAAATCCTGTCTTGCATCTTTTGTGCAAGCCCTGCGTTTCTTATACCTTTGTATTGCGTACTAAGAGTAGGTGTGAAAGTTTACAGGGAGTCACTTGCGGGCATAAATGGCATTTAATGAGTAGGCGCAGCCAGCACGTAGGCTGGAATGACAGGGTGGTAACCTGGTATTGAGCTTAGGGTTGCCAGCTACATTCAACTCCCGGCCACTTGTGTCAACACACTTGGTGAAAGGGAGAGCTGAATAACTCAGTGATACCTTTCGTTTCAAACTGAGATTTTGGAAAGTGCTGAAGAACATCTGATCTCACTAAAGTAAGCGTGAACTATTTTACTGAGGCGCCTCCCTTTTTATTCGGGCGGCAGCTCTGGGTAATTCTGCTGCAGTGACTCTGTTTCGAATAATGTAATAGCACAAGGTAATAGCGGTGAATAGCATTTCATTCGCTTGGAACAACTGTGGCTGGGCAAAACTGGGTTCTAGCCCCATGTAACATTGCTCGGGGAAAACTGTGCAGACTTTTATGACAGATCTTTTTGCATGGGAGTCATGGGTAACTTTTAAGTACTGTTATGTGAAGTGTGTTCGGGAAGTGCTCTAGGAACAGCAATGGTAAACTGCACACGGCTGGCATGATCACTTATTTTCGTTCATCTATAAAGTATCATGTATAAGGATGCCAAGTTGCATTATGCAACTGTGTGCAATGCTGTCGCTGCTGTTACTCTATTGTTCTGATACGTGACCAGGGGAAAGTGCTCCAGTCCAGAGCATTATGCTTGTGGTCGGCACTGTTGACGGCGCAGTGAGTGCTTTGCAACTGCCGCTGCTTCTAATTTCTCTTACATGCAACTATGCTTGCTTGAGATGTTTCGTGCAAAGGAATGCACTGCCTGCTGTTTTTGAACACACTAAGCACACGTCTTCTAGGGGATGCTTTGAAAGCTGTGCTAGATATGTCAGTTGCAGCCTTCCAGTGACCTGTATGCGTGAGCCTTTGTAGCTACATGCAACTAGTTTCGCTTAGTGGAAGTACCTAACCTAACAGTGCTAAGCAGAGGTGAGCAGGTGTGTCATTCAAGGGAGTTCCTTGGTGCCTGAATTTTGGTTGAATTTCTACGCATTGCTGTAGATAGATTGCGTAGATTATACTGCATGTTAGCATTTAGCTGCTTGAATTTAGTCTGTAACGCATGTTTATATTTTAGAGCACATTCCTCGTTCTAGTTGCAATCAACCAGAATTAAGTTTATATATCTTCATCATTGATATTCAAACGTACAATGTTCTTGTTGTATGCTGTACGCTCTATAGAGGATAAAATCTGTTGTCGTCTTGAAAATTTTATGAACATGGCATTTTACTATATAGATATATATAATATATATACATATACGTATACACACATATACAGACACATGCGTTGTTTGTCTGCATTTCTTGTGAACTGATGCATGTAAGTGATGCTCCAGTTACATGTTGCTACACGCCTATCCTTCACAGCCTCTTGTATGTATACAAACTTGTGATATTTTTTGTGGTGATTGCATATTTTTTAAGGGCATATGCGAGAGTTTGAGATATGTATACCCATGTTGGAATTTAGGACTTGAAAATAAAGTGCTTGGCTGTGTATGTGTTGTCTCTTGTTTGCTGCAGCGTTGGGACAGAACCCATTGCAACAGCGCCATCACTGAGCACATGAGACACAAATTAAAGTCTTCACTTCGGAATGCAAAAACACTGAAAGGCGTCGATTGACGGGCATCATATGATGGCATGATTAGTTTCAGCTCACAAGGAGCTCTCACTGCTCATTGATAGCAGCAATAAATCGCGTTACCATCTAAAACCTGCTGTCCTCGATTGCCGTATATTGCTATTCGCGTCGAAACTGCGTCTCTACCGGCACATTAGCGCTCCCTGAACGTCAACGAAAAATCAAATGCGCGCGCCTACGGAACTCCGCTCTTTGCTAACAGAGGGCAGCACTAGTACTCTACCCGCCGCCTCCATTCGCTTGTGACTGTTTTTTTTCTTCGTTCTGCTGCCGACATGAGTCGCGTATGTCTGTATATTTCTCCTTTTTGTCAGGCATCGCTTGGCAACGAACAACTGCATTGAAATACGGAGGAAAAATTTACCTGTGGTTGGCGAGCCACATACATTACCCTCTGCGGCCGCAACTTGGTGCTCACAGTCGCAAGCTTCTTAATGCGACTTTTATTACTCTGAGATTGTTCTCGTAAAGACAACCTACGGTTAATGATGGAGAGCTGTTGCGCACGTACAGGATTGTTTCAAACTGTCCCTGTTATTTAATGTGTGCGCGACAGCTGGCGTTATTTTTAGCGCAGAAAACAAAGCAGAGAATGCCACTGAATGGTACTAGTTTACAGAATGGTATTCAAAAGGCAAGCCTTCGTCTTTTTTTTTTTTTTTTGCGCACAGCGCAGACCTATAGCTGTGGTTCCGACGACTCGCGGTCGAAGCTCGTATGCGGACATCGCGTGACCGACGCGTTCGCAGCCATCCGGTGGCAACAGCGACCGCCTAGGCAACGCAAAAAAACCCCATTAGGACACACCCTCAGCAACCTTCAATGTCGACCAAAAAGCAACGCAACGACCGTTGAGGCTTTCGTTCGAGCAAATACCGACGGCTGGGCAAGGGCAACGATCCAGAAAGTTCGTCTGCAATCAGCTGTTTTTCTGCGTCGAAACCGGAAAGCACGTGACCCGCGGCTGCGGTGGCGCGCGCCGGTCCACTTCCACCAGTCTGCGTCAGTGCGCCGCGGTTAGGCCTAGCACTCGGACGTATCGGGCCGCGTTGGCGCCGCGGACCTCCTGTTTTTTTTCGCCGTTCACTGCCCCGAGTTTGTCCCCGCGTTGTTTTTTATTTTCAGCCCGACGTTGCTGCTCTTCGACGCAGGCAGGGAAGGATCGGCACCTTTGTCACTCCGCTCATACCTGTGATCATCCGTGGATAAACCCGCCGTCGGGAGAGCACTACAGCGTTTGCTCTCTTTTTCCCATGGCGTGAATGGTGATGCAGCAGCCTTAGCAGCAGCGGCGGGACCCGGGACCCGGCTGGTGCTTTCTGCCCTGCGCTCGAGATTTCGTGTCGCTGTTCTTCTGCCGTGCCCAGCGTGATACGACGCGTCGGTAGAATGAGCACGCGACGTGGCCCAGCGGCGGATATGTGAATCGTGCTGCGGCGCTCGTGCGGCTACCACCGACTACGAGCAGCTCATCGGCGGACATCAGTTCCCCGCATCTCCTCAGCTGTGCCCGTTCGAGACAGCCAGAGGCCTTCGTCGACCGCGCCGTGCATTGCCTCATCTCTTCTGATTTGCTTAACCGCGGTGCGCTCGTCTCGAGTGGGAGACCTGCAAGCAGCGAGCTCGGCTGCAGCTAGCTCCCGCGGCCGGGCAACATGGCGGACGCGGACCCCGAAACGCTGCTCGAATGGCTGAACATGGGCCAAGGCGACGAGCGGGACATGCAGCTCATCGCTCTCGAGCAGCTCTGCATGTTGCTGCTCATGTCCGACAACGTTGACCGGTGCTTCGAAAGGTGCGTAAGCCCCGAGACCTTTCTTCGTTTTCTGCTCATCTGCTTGTTTCTGGGCCGACCCTCGGGCGCGGGCCCTTCGAACGTCTTCTTTTCGAAGCCCGCCGATTCGGCTGCTGCGTCGAAGGAAATATTTAGTTTTGCCTCGAAAGGCCTGTTTTTATATTATCCTATTGCAAACGGCTCCTTGCTTTTTGCGACTGAGTTGCACCGCCGTCTGGATCTCCACCGTCTGATGGTGACAAAAATCTCGGCGGCGGTTGTGACTTTTTTTTTTTTTCGACAGCGGACGTAGCCATGGCTTTTTTCTTTCTTTTTAAACTAGGTCGTTGCTTTCTTCGAATGTTCTGGCTGGGGCTGGCGCTCTCGTCTTTATTCACGTCGATTTCCCGGTTCCTATATTTGGGGAATCGCTCTGCAGGGCCCAGCCGCAGACAAAAGGCTGCCTCCGCGATGCACTGACCCGTTTCCGGGCCAATCGAGGCTCGTTACGCAGATAGACGAGGCCAAGTTGTTTGTTTAGTTGTTTGTCTGGAGCAGCCGCAACGTTGTCTTGCTTCCGAAGAGTAGTGTTGAATCGTGTCGGTTTTTGTTTGGGTGTTGTTACCTTTCCCGCCAGCATTTCCCCGAACGTCGCCCGCAGATGTTGCAGACGACCAAGCCGACTTCCGGTTTACTACATTTTTTTTTTTTACCGTTTTCAACGCTCGCGATCTCCATCCAGGAGGCTCAAAAGCCTGGAGAGGTTTTGTCAGGCCGTTGTTTTTATAAACTCGTGCGAGGCTGAATTTCGAGAGAAAGAAAAAAGACTATGTGTGACGAGTCCAGTGTTGTTTCACATTGCTTTGAGATGAGTCAGGGTCCGTTTTGTCTGCTCTAAATCCTTCGGCCTCGTTTATGCGGCGTAGTAATAACCTCCGGCAAGATGAGCAGCCCAAAGGCACACGCGCTTAGAGACATTGGGCAAGTCGTGCCAGCACGCGGTCAGGGGGTTAAATTTAACGAGGAAAATTGCGCGAGCGCTTCAAATTGCGGCCTCTCGGTGACCTGAAAACCAAGAACAGACGGGAGAAAAAGAAATTCGCCCGCCTTCCGTTGCCCTTAATGGTTCCTGCTTGCCTAGGCGCTTGCAAAATGCGTTGCTAAGCCCCCCCCACCCCCCCTGCCTGCTAGCTCATGTTCCAGTTTCGCGCAAAGTGCGGACGGGGCGACATTCTTAGGTGTTTGTGTAGAAGTTGATTTTCTGTGCAAAGTTCTGGACGGATCCTTAGTGTTGGGGGTTACGTGTGCTGGTTCAAACAATCGGTCGACTTCAGCGCCAGCCTCTTAATGAATATAACACGAGTGCCTTTGAAAATCGAGCGAATGACTTGGACACGAGACTGACACTATACTTGTGTGGCTTACGTAACTCGTTCAAGTAGTGACGCAAGTGACTGTGTTGACCAATAAGGGGAAAGCCGTTGCGGGACTTGCCCACCTGACGACTGCGGTGTGAACGCAAAAGTTCGAGAACTTTCATTACACTACGATAGTTTAGGAATCTACCGATACAGCGTTTAGCGTTGTCTGCTGCCACGTTCCAGGAGCAAAATTTTCAAAATTTTGGCCTAATTGTGTTTTAACCTTCTGCACCCGCCGATTCTGATGTTTTCTGAAGGGATAGTTTCGTTTCGCCCAACGTAGATGGAGTAAATGTTGGATATTGACGTCTTCGCTGCGTAAAGCTATCCGATCTTGTCTCGCCGCCGTCAATTCAAAGATTAGAGCCGGTCTTGAAGGAAAGCGTGCGTCTTTATTTTCTCGGCAGTATCTTTGGGGAAAGCACTGTCACTGGGCGCGCCTGGAATGGGAACGCGGCAGGTGGGAGTTGGGAGAAAACTGCCTGGACAAGTCACGCGCTTTGGATTACCCTAGGACCTTGACGGCCCGGTAAAGAGCCGGTATATAAAAAACAAAACGTCGAAATAGAATGCGAAGTTGTTTAGGTCCGGGTGTGAGCCAAATACAACGAGTGCTGCGCCCTCGGGGACCGTGCGCTATTTAGTTGCTTTTTAAGTCGCCCAATCGATGTAGGAAAGTTTTAGGACTACTACCGCGCGGTTTTTTTTTTTTTGTCGATCAAGTTCTGCCACCTGGTGTAGTCTGTCGCGCCCCGCTCCCATTGGTGGCGATAAAGAGGTGCGGTCCGTGTCTCCCGTCATGTCAGGCGTACGTAGCAGACGCCACAGCAGTAAAAATGGCCAAATGAAGTGCGTTTCGCGCGATTATTGCGTCGATTGTTTGCGTTTTATTTCGATAGCTTGTCACCTTCTTTGTCTCGGCCGTGAGCGACCTTTTTTTTGTTTCCTCTCGGTTCCAGCTCACCGGCCGAGACATCGAAGCCCTTCTTGGTTTGACATGCTGAAACAGAGATTCGTGGATCAGTTTTGCTTATGTCGCAACACAGTTTGTAGTGTGGTCGTAGTTCGTTAAGGTTAAGCAGTTAGTGTCTCAAGTTTTAATGGCGGGCGGTGCGGCACGCACATATTATGTGCCATCATCCTTCAGGCAACAACAACGTACATAATACTGCCATTCGCAACATGCATACACTATAAAGAATAGAGGAGTAAAAAAAAATGCGCCTACGCTGAGGTATCGATCGAGCGTTAACACACCTAGCAAAGGTCGCCGTTTCCGAATCCCTGCCGGGAGCTAGACTTTAACGTGACTAGTTAGTTTATGCTACGCGAAATCGTATATGCCACCGTTCGGAACATCCTGCGGCAAACAGTTTGGCCCACAAATTTCAGGCGAATGTAGGAACTAAGTGGGCCCGACCTTCTCGCCTGCCAGACAGGGATATACATACCGGATCGACATAGTTTGCTTTCGAGTTGTGCTCGGGCGTCACGCTGCCGCCTGATTTTTTTTTTATTCCACTACGTTACCACCTTCGGTTACCACGGCAACCACTGGGTTACGATTTGCGTTGTAACGCAAACGCTGAGATCACGAAAACGCGAGAAGTAGAGCTAGCGCTCTAAAAGAGTTCAAGGTGTACTCTAGGGCACTCCCTTTTATAAAAGGGACAGCTTACTCCTTTTTTACAAGCGTATTTCTGTTCGCCTTTAGTCACGAAATGCGTGCTTTCGTTCCCTTTCCTCACGCAGAACAGCATGCAACTTATTTTGAAAAAAAAAAGGGGGGGGGGGGGGGGGGGCGAATGAATTATAACTTTCAGTCAGACGCTGCTTCTCCAGTACGTGATGGCAATGTGATGGCTAGTCCGTTTGTAAATGTTGGACTGCGTGTGTTTGGTGTCCCAGCCGGAAGAGAGCGAAAAGTGGAGAAAAAAAGGCACACAACAACAGGGGGAAAGCGTTGTCACTGGCGCCATGTTTTCCCCAGTGGCACTAGTCTTGTGTGCTGACACGTAGCTTCGTGGATATACCTTTTTTCGTACTTGTTGGCTAAAAACAAACAAGGATTTTCAGCAAGATAATTTTGGTTGTCGCATTCTAACACTATCGTGGTGTTTCGTGCTTATGTGAAAATTCAAATTGCTGGCTCTCGGATGTTATCGTCACCGCGAAATGTAGTGACATTAAGTCTGGTCGTGTTGCAGCACCGGCTCCGAACATTATGTAATTAAGTTAAAAAAGCACCCAGCGCCTAATTCTTCAGCGTCGTGTGGCACGCTTATCCACTCAAAAACTGAGCGAAGGCCGAGCCAATTTATTAAAGTCCACAGACAGACAGTGTCGTTCTGCTGGCGCTCAATTGTCTCCCTTGTTTGCCGCGGTTGCGATAGGATCGAGGAAAAGAACGCGGTCGATAATGCGAAAGCCGGTGTCGTCATGCGTTCGTGGCGTTCACTTGTTAAACTTTCGCGGAAAATACGCTGCGCGCGGGAAAGCAATGGCGCAAGGCAGCCTGCAACGTGGTGCAGTCTACCTTCGGTCGGGAGTTGTTGCTAAGCGGGTGCAACTTCCACCGGTTCACGAATCGGCGGTGAGCAACGACTTTTGCCTGCTGCTGTTGTGAGAGAGAGAAAAAAATTGGAGGTGACACTTAAGCTCCGCCTTAAACGTATGACGCCGTAGCCTAATGGGTTTATTTCCATATGTGCAGAAGGTCATTCTCTACTTTGCATTCATAGATCCCTGGGAGTCATCATACGCCTCCTGGCGCATTGGTGCAGCGTTTAAGCGATGCGCCATTGCCCTGCGATGACAGATGCTCCCAGCGGTGGGTCTTGGGTGGCCCAGGTCACTCTTCCCGAGCGACCAATGGTTAATTTAACTACCACCTGCCACGGTGGGCAGTTGGCTCACTGCCCGGTGAGCAGGTTGTGATGACGCCGCATGGTCACGTGACTTAGGTGACCCTCCTGCCTCCTAGGTTGTATCTCTGCAGGACCACCTTCCAGAGCCATGCTCGTGATTTGTTTTTGTTTTTTCGCTCACTACGCCGACAACGCCGAAGTTGGATTTTCTGCTTGACGGACGGCCTTTAACGCTGTCGCGTTAAAACACTGTGGCGTTTCCGCTGCCTGTTTATTACTGAATTGTTGCGGGCGAAAATACGATAACAAAAAAAAAAAACAGTAATAAAAAATTAACTCGGGCAATGTATAACGGCGATTCGCGGGTGCAGGTCTTTGAAAGGCAACCCACAAGCAAGAGTACGCATGCTGCCTTTTCGTTTGCGGCCCCGGAATGGAGTGGCTTTACGTCGTTAGTCACCCCATGGGAACGCGAATGCACCCAGTGCGGTTTTGTGCACGAATGGCGACGTGCGGACCGCGTTCGTGGGAATGCATTTGGGTGACGTGCGTGTTTCTCGGAGACCGTGGGGGTATTTTTTCGAATCCCAGCGCCGTGTTGTGTCGCCTCCTCGTGTGGTCCTTGGATTGCTTCCATCCTTTGTTCGTGCGCTGCCGTCCCTCCCAAGACTTGCAGTAGAGGCCATTCTCCATTTTGGAAGCTTCGCCTCAGTCGCCTTGCCTAACGTAACTAGGTTTAGTCGGCCAGTTTGGTTGTGAGTACTCACGTAGCCGCGGTATTCGTCGAATGAACGCGACGGATTTCGAGTCGTGCGTTCAAACGCATGTCTAGCCTCGTTATCTATGTCCAGGCGCATGTTCCCAGAGGTCATTTGCAGTGCTTTGGTGTCGCTCCCCCCACGAACCATAAAGGATTCCAGCGCCGATCGGTAGATTCCAACCAGTGGTAGTTCCGAATCGATGCACCGCCGGGGATTCGTGGAGCTCTGTACCTATAGGTCTCTGACTGTCCGCGTGTGGCGCACTGGTTACTAACAATAGGGTGCGGGTTCGATCCCTGTCGCATTTCCGTTTGCGCGAAGCAAAAACTTGCATTCCGTTGTTTAGGTGCACAGTTAATAACCACGCTGGCGGAGGGGATTCATCACGGTGTGCCTCGCAGCCCACTTCCGTGCGTACGAATGCAGTAACGGAGAGTTTTAGCACAGCGGTGGCGTATTAGCGTGGACTGCGCATGCTCAACGGGGCGACCTGTACTCCGGTGTACGTGCCTCCATGCTGATACCTCTCCGCTGTGCTGAAACTCACTAATTCATTAGTCCATAGATTGCCAGTCCGAATTTGACCTTGGTGGGAGGGGGGGTCCACGTATAGTGTTGCTAAATCAAGCTGGATCGAGTCTCGTCTCTCTCTACCCGTTAGTTCAGCGCGTGACGGAAGCGAGAGACTGCGGGTTTTTTTCCCCTTCGTTCATCGTCACCGGCCGGAAAATTTGTCGCAGCGGGCGCGTGCCTTTTGTGTTTGTTGTTCGTTTGCTCTTCGAGCATAGTTTCGAGTCTGCGAGGTGCGTCGCAGCGGCCAACTCTCTCTCTCTCTCTCCCACGGCGTGTCGCGCATAGCGACACAGGTTCGTTTGTGGATGGGACATGCGCAACCGCGCTCGGACTTGCTTCTTCGAGTTTTTTTTTTTACCATTTGTTCATTTATCCCCATCTCCTCCATTTCGCTGTTGCGTGCGCTCTTGTCGGGGCTGGAAGCACGTGAGCCGATTGCTGGCTTTCGTCGTGCTTTCTTGTTGTTGCTATTCCCCCACCCCCCCCCCCCCCCCCCCTCTGCGCCGCTAAATAAACGAAACGCGCAGATCTGCTACCGCCCGGAGACAAATAGAAAAGAAGGGGGTCCATTCTATCTGTTGTCCTCTCTTTGTGTGTCTGTGTGCTTACGTGTGCGGGAGCTCTTTCCCCGGCCTCCCAAGCGTGGTGCTGATTATCGGTGGTCGCAAGATGCCGCCCTCATACACGCCACTGGCGTCGCTACTGTTTGCGGGGATTGGGGGGGGGGGGGGGCGTCGACGCTGCCTGCGTCTATTTGTCCCCCCCCCCCCCCCCTCCGATACTTTTCCAGTGCTGCTGTGTGTTGTTTTTTCGATGTCTTATCCACCAAAGGTTGCCCTCGAGCTTGAAGGGTGAAGTAAAAAGATACAGCAACTGATTACTCCTCACTCCTGCTCTCCCTCTCATGTGGCGGAAAAGCACCGGTAATAATAATACGCAATCCGTGAACCAAAGGGCAAACATTACCGGAGGGCACTTATAAAACTGTTTATATGCTTTGAATGCGAAGGAGTTGTCTCTTTATTTTTCATTCTTGTCTTTCCCCTTCGTTTCTAGTGACGCGTCTACTCATTGGCACACAGTCGTAAGGCAACGCATATACCACGTTCACCTTAATTCGCCAAAAGAAGCAACGCGCTTTCGTGGCCCACGGGTTGCTTGGTCGGCCCGCAGTGCGAAAGTCCTGGGTACAGTTCGCCGCACTTTGCGAAGGAATTGTGATTTCACTTTGCCCTGGTCACGTGGGTTTTGGGAAGCCACTTTTTCTGGACATCGGGTTTCGTTGCTAATGAGCCATTTAATTATTTCCCATTAATAAGCGAAATAGAGGAACGGACTGAAAAGCTGCATTGCAAATGCCTTTCGGGCACCGGGTACTACTTCGCTGTAAGCTGGGCGTATTAGTGGATGGATAGTTATAACAATGTCTGTGAGGCGATCTTCATTTCCCATTACGCTACAAGGAAAAAGTGACCGCATACGATAAACTGTATAACAGCAGCTTGTGTGTTTGAGGCCGCGTATACATAGACAACGGCGTAAGCATGCGGTCGGGTACTAGACCGCTAAAGCATAAGCACGTAGTGAGGAGTAGAATGGAACTATAGGCTGCAGATATTTTAACATCAGGAAAACAAAATTAATTTTGCACCGGCAGTAAAGAGAAAGAAAATGATTTGTATGCGTGGTTTCTACACGTTTGCCTTACAAAGTACTTACATTTTAAACTCTTTTAGAGCATAAAATGTGTGTGCATTCGTATTGCGTGGGTTACATTTGATGACACCGTGCTCACATGAGCGCCCAGATCACAATCTCGGTGCCTCCATGTGTTTGGCAAATGAGTTGTCGCTGCGCCACTAGTACCTTCCTCCTCCTCCTCCTCCTCCTCCTCCTACTACTACTACTACTACTACTACTACTACTACTACTAAAGAACGGGTGGAAGTCACCGTTGTTTCGGGGCCAGTGAGACTGCGATCGGCCCGTCAGTTTCGCGGCCGATTCGACCTTCATTGTTTCTTTAGACAGGTCTATGATAAACGGACAGTCGTAGACCCCGTACCGAAATGTTTGCCAGAGGAGAGACAACGTGCGCACGGTGAGCGCAAAACCGTTTCTTCCGGGCTCTCAGTGTGAATTACGCTCGTAACGCGTGTAACGGGCTCGTGGGCGACGGAGGGGCGAACCTTGTCTGCTGGTTTAGTACCTGGTCGACGAACGCTGTTCCCAGCCGCAAGTTGCCCGCATGGCGCAGCGTGGCGGTCTTCGGTGACGTCATCCATTGGCTGGCGACGCGGCAATCGCGCCGGCGAGGTGCGTCTTCTCGCTCGTGCTGTCGTCGCTGGGGGCCTCCGCTTTCCCGAAAACTGGTTTGGCGACGCTCTAGCGATTCCTGGCTCTTTTGGGGGCAGAATCTGGTCGTCGCGGAGTTACGTTTTCTTTTTTTCTTTTTGCGTAGAGATGCGCCGATGTCCTTGTAGTGGTAGTTGTATTATACGGCAGTCGCCGTTCGATCTCTGTCCGGCGGCGCTAGTAGTCGAAGGGCTTTTCGGTCGCGTAATGGGTGGAGAGGGGAAGCATTTGCTGGAGTGAGTTGGGGGCAGGCGATGCCGGCTCAGTTAGGTTGGCTTCCGGGTGGCGATCGGTATCGCACTGCCAGCACAATGGGATTGGGTGTCCGTGTGTTCTTTTTTTCTCAGTCCCCATCTCGATGCCGTACCCTACTCGAGTGTTGGCGGCAGTGGGGCAGGCATTGGCCGTTGGATGTAATGCGGGGGTGTGGCTTGTACGCACGTTGGAGCGCCTTGGCGAAGCCCTCAAGAGAAAAATGCGCAACAGCTGTATACTGCCTACAAGGCGGAAACGTGAAGGCTTACGAAAAGGGTTCAACTTAAGGAAAGCGCAGTGAGGTGCGGAAAGAAAAATTATAGGCGTGACGTTAAGAGACCGGAAGTAGGCAGAGTGGGTGAGGGAACAAACGCGGGTTAATGACATCCTAGTCGAAATCAAGAGGAAGAAATGGGCTTGGGCAGAGCATGTGATGCGAAGGCAAGACAACCGCTGGTCATTAAGGGTAACGGAGTGAATTCCAAGAGAAGCCAAGCGTAGCAGGGGACGGCAGAACGTCGGGTGGGCGGTTGAGATTAAGATGTTTGCAGGCTTAAGGTGGGCGCAGCTGGCAAATGACGGGGTTAATTGGAGAGACATGGGAGAGTAATTTGCACTGCAGTGGGTGTAGTCAGGCTGAGATGGCAATGATGATGTCTAAGCGACGAGCCACTCGGTGTAGCCGCGAGAGCAGTGAATGCAATGCGAAGCCGGGTATGAAACCAGCCGGTTTAGCTAGTCTGCTGTCTGTGCCAAGAAGTGTCGTTCTCTCGCACAAGCTTTTTTTTCGGGTTTTCGCTCGAGTTGCGCGCCAGCGCCCGCGTCGAGTTCGCTCTTGCCCCTAGCCTTTCCAGAGCCCTGTCGGTTGTAATTTCGGGAAAGGCGGAGGGGAGTGCACGTGGAAGCGTCGTGATAACGGAACCCGCCAGGGCGAACGGTGCGGTCTCGCGGAGTCGCACGTGGTTTGAGGGGTGTCGCAAGTAGTCGCCCTCGTCACCATGGTTGTGGCGTGGTGAGCCCGTTTCTGGTGCCGGCATTTTTACTGCGTTTCCGGCCGAAATTAGTGTTTCGGGTGGTATTTCTTCTTTTTGCTTTACCCTTTCACTAAAGGTGGCTTGGGGGGGTCCGTTCTGCTCTGTTGACGACAGGAAGAAGGCAGCCTTGACTTCTGGCGCATGTTTCGACATTCGGGGAGAGGGAGGCCGTATCTTGGTGTATATATACCCTTTTTCGCGGTGCGCGTTCGGAGAGGAACACTTTCCCCGACGGCGCGCCGCCCTGAACCGCTTCTGACCCGTGCCGGGGGGCCGCGTTGAGCGTGCAGAGCTCTCGCTGCGTCGAATGGCGGCCGGCAACGCCGGTGGAGCAGCGCACGTGCGACTTCCTCCTGCGCTTACAAAGCTCCCGCTTGAGGACGGTTCTTCTGGCCGATGCGGGAGTCGTAGCTGAGTGGTTGCTGTCTAGTGCGGTCTCTCCTAAAACCTGAACATCTCTTCCTTTCTGTCACTGACTGAGCTCCACTGTCGGAGGGTATTTTAATGCGATGAAACGCCTCGTCATCGGGAAGAAAAATCGGAGCGGACACTTGAGCTCCGGCTTAAGGGCGTGACGCGATATCCTAACTAATTCCAGTATATGCCGAAGGTCACTCTCTACTTCACATTCGTAGATCCCCGGGAGTCCTCATACCCCTTCCTGGGCGCAGCGGTTAAGCGAAGCGCCACTGCCCTGCGATGGCAGGTGCTCCCAGCGGTGGGCCCTTGTGCGACACAGGTTGCTCTACCTGAGCGACCGGTGATTAATTAACTGCCACGTTGGGCAGTTTGCTCACAAACCGGTGGGCAGCCTGTGGGGACGGTGAGAGTTCACCCACCTGCCTCCTTCCCCCACTCTCTTTTTTGTGGGCACCGCCTGCGCTCACAGCGCCGACACCGGGTCTAATTCTGGGGCCTTTAACGCTGTCGCGTTAAAACTGTGTCGCTGTCTATAAAATTCATCTATTGGCTGCTTGGAAGTGACGTCACTTCATCTAAAGGCAGCGCTAGCGGCTTCCAATGATATCGCGTCGCCAAAAAGGTTACGAAATTGAGTACAACGTGGGCGTGTTGACGGTCAAAACACGACTATCGTATGTTGAGACAAGACTTGGGGAAGAGTAAGTGGTACCCAGCCCTGTCTCGAGTGGTTCCCGTTCCTCAACATGTCGGACCAACTGGCCAGAAACTTCCACCTTGCTGAACGTTGACCGCGGGATGAAGCGGTCACTGAACAAGGGGCAAAAAACAAACACGCGCTGTCGCCGTCCGGCCTTGGCTCTGTCGTCGCTTGCCCCTCCGCTTCGCCGGGCGGCTAATGATTTGGCGTGGCGCGTTCGCGTAGCGGACGTCGACTCGAAGCGCGACGGCGAATGAGAAGAAACAAAAGAATAAAAAACCGGCAGCGCCTTGGCCGTGATGTTTTCGTTGGCAGTTTCGGCGAACATTATAGACGCTGGCACGGCGTGGGCTTCGTCTCTTGCGCTGCAGAGAGGGAAAGGGTGTTGCTACTATCTGGCCAGCGCCTGTAAAGGCGTGTCGTCGAGGCCCCCTTCCCCCCCCCCCCCCCCCCCCGTCCTTGGGGCGTTTGCTCAACACCCTCTAAATACTTTCTTGGGAGGGTGTTGGTTTGCTGCGCCAATCGAGGTGTAGTACGAACACGCGGAGCTCTATCGCGTCCGTGTAGCGACGGTGGCCCGTTGTTGCTGCTGCCGTCCTTGGTTGCAGCGCCCGCTTTGGACGTTGCCTGCGTTGCGTATCCGCGCGCGTGCGAACGCTGGCGAGTTCGCTTTGGCGCCGTTGCCACACGCTGGCCGCTGCAGCCTCTGCACAATCGTTGAAGGTATTGGTGAGCGCTATCGAAATACGGAAAGGGACGAACACACAGGACGAAGGGCTTTCTAGCAACTGTTTATTCTCTGAAGAAATATGACTGTACACACATATTAACGTCAAATCATACACAGAAGAGGGAAGAGCGCACGGCACTGGCAAGAGTGCACAGTCGATTTCCCGCATTTTTCTCGGCGGGCGCTAGTTAGCTGCGCAACGTCACTTCCTCCTCTTTGTATGCCGCGGGGGTCTCAGTGGTCAGGCCGCTCGGCTGCGGAGGCGGAGCACCCGGCTTCAGTTCCGGCCGTGTTTCGATGGGACCTTAAACCGCAGTGCGGAAGCAATTAATTAGCAAAGCTGAAAAACCCGAGGTGTTTGTGACGCGTCACCTTTTCACGGAGCGTCAGCGGCGCAGGCCTTGCGCAGCCCACTTCCCACTCCCTGCGCGCGGCTGACGATAAGATCTTGCATGCTGTTTGTTGCCTTTGAAGAGGTGTTGCCTCAAGCCCTTAAAGCGTGATCGGGACTGTAGACAAACAAATGGTCGAGAAAAGAAATTAACGCTGTATTTTGTTAGCAATTCTTTTCCCCATCCGTACCTTTCTTTCGTCGCAGTTGGGCAGTCCCGCCTTCGATGCCGGAGACTTGGAATGGTGTTGCTTGTTTTGCCGGCAGTTGTGACGACACGGGCCTCAACTGGCCGCAGCTTTAAGAGGCGAACGAAGGAGTCTTGAGGGAGGGAGTCTGTTTTAAATGTGGCGCCTTTTCTTGCCCTGGGCGAAGTGATGGCGAGAAATAAGAGGTGCATTTCGCCTCGTTTAGTTGAGACGGGAGAAGCCTAGTCCTTGGTCTTCGCTGGCCGGAGGCTGCACGCCGCCGTTGCCGTGTCCCGTTACAGCTCCCCCTGGCTGGCCGTCGCGTAACGTCCGAGTAACGGATGTGGCGACGCTTGTGTGCTCACTTTTGGAGGTCGCCGTCGTGGCTGCTACCGACGCATTACACCCTTCAGCGACCATCTCCGCGTGCTCCTCCTCTCCTTCGGCTCGCCGATTGAGCGCACGACGTCCTTGGAGCGTCTCGTCCGGCTAGCGTGGAAACGAGAAAAGGAGCAGCAAAAAAAAAGCGTGGGACCCTGCCTCGGGGGAAGGCCGTGACGGCACCACCAGTGACGAGGTTGTTGTTGTCTCCCTCCTTCCTTGCCCCATTGTTTTGTTTTGGAGCCGGCAGCGGTGTCTCGCCAGCTGTGCGCGCGGAGCTCGGCCGACCGCTCGCGAAGCGGTCCGCTATGCGCGCCGCCGATGCCCATTGCGAGACTGGTTGTCTGCCTCGCGTGTTGTCCCGAGGAGGCGTGGGCTGCGTTCGCGCTGCCGCCGCTTAGCTCTCCTCCTCCTTTCCCTCACCCACTTTTCGGTGTGTCCGGCCGGCGTGGCGTAAACATTGCCCAACGGCGCCGTCGACCTCGACGGGGCTTCTCTTGTGATCTCGCGCGGCCGGAGTGAGCGCAGTGCTGCCGTCGGAGCACGCCCACGGGCTGCGACTCTCGGTTTGTGGCGGTGGTGTTTTGTTTTTATTTCGCGTCCTCTCCGTCTCTCTCTCTCTTTCGGGTGTTCTCGGTCTTGTCCTCGTCTTTCTGTGACGCTTCTGTAGCCTTTCTTGTCGTGTCGCCCCCTCTCCCCTTCCTTCTTTGAAGGTCTGCGCAAGTTGGACGTCCGGGCTTTTCTTCTGCCGGTGACGTTTACTGTAGGGAATTTGGGGATAAAAGTTTGCGCGATAAGGGAATGTTGGCGGGTTTTCGGTGAGATTCGGGAAGCGGTATTTTCTCCGGATTTCCCAACCGCAGCGATCGCGGGGGGGGGGGGGGGGGGGGGGGCAGAAATAGGGATTCTGGGGTGGTGTAACGGAGGGAGCATGAAACATGGCTGTGTTTTCCGCAACGTGTGCACCTCGTATACGAAGCAGGCGCAGCGATCCGACTGGCGCAATTCGTCGCCGCGTTAGGGTGAAGCTCGTCCTCGTTCACCGCACTGGGCCGGGGAGAGAGTGAGGGACGTTCGATGTGGGTTAAGGCCGAAATGCTTACCGTCGCCGTTGCGGGCTGCTCGCGGTAGCTGCCCGGCACTTTCCTACAGGAAAATGCGCAGAACATTGGAAATGTCTGTGCGATCGGATTAGGCTTTTCTTTTTAATTTTTGTTTCCGGAGAGGCTGTCGCCTTTGTGCTTTAATACGCACGGCTTATTAAGTGGCTCGTTTTGTACTTTGCCCTCTGTTTGGGTCCACTAAATCGGAACACAGGCCCAGGTGGAGGCGGAACGCTAAGGCGCCCGTGTGCTGCGCGTTGTCAGTGCGCGTTAAAGATCCCCAGGTGGTCGAAATTATTCCGGAGCCCTCCACTACGGCACCTCTTTCTTCCTTTCTTCTTTCACTCCCTCCTTTATCCCTTCACTTACGGCGCGGTTCAGGTGTCCAACGATATACGAGACAGATACTGCGCCATTTCCTTTGCCCCAAAACGAATTTATTATTATTATTATTATTATTATTATTATTATTATTATTATTATTATTATTCAGAGGGGTGAGTGATTGCACGGTGGGACATATCTGCGCTTGCGGGCAGGGCACTGTATTCTTTTTTTAATTATTATAATGGGCCTCCTACCTGTGTCCCTGTACTGCACTGCCATAACGTGGCAGTAGCCGCCGCGGTGGCTCGGTGTTTATGGCGCTCGGCTGCTGGCCCAAAAGACGCGGGTTCGATCCTGGCCGCGGCGGTTGCATTTCGATGGAGGCGAAGTTCTAGCGACCCGTGTACTGTGCGATGTCAGTGCACGTTGAAGAAAAACCCAGGTGGTCGAAATTTCCGGAGCCCTTCACTACGGCGTCCCTCGTAGCCTCAGTCGCTTTGGGACGTTAAACACCCATAAACCGAGTAACGTGGCAGTGTACCACCGTCTCCAATGTGCAAAGTGATGGCAAACTGTACACTACAAGCACCAGTCAGACTAATGGGCGTGAAAAGGGAGTTAGCTGGCCTCCAGTGCACTCCCTGTACGGGGCAGGGTATGCTGACCAATCTTTGGAGTCGATTTCCGTCACTAAACATACAGGATACTTACGGATGGCATCGGAAACAAATTATCTCTGCAAGACATGCGAAGTTCTAGCAGTTAAGAACACTCTAACCCAGGTTTCAGTGCCCCTCAGGGCATTGGGTCTACGTTTCGAAGCCTCCGACCATTCCTAACTGCAAGTTACTGTGCTTTGCAGTGGTATACGCCTTCTTTACCAAGAGTAAGCATTCGGTATGTTTAGCTATCGAAATCTCCCCCGGGACTTGGGCAGCAAACCCTGCCCATAAAGAAGGGTGTGTAGGCGCCCATATAGGCTCATTTGTGTCCAGTGTGCAGGAACCAGGATGTCAGGGAAATAAGCAGATTTCGCTTGAAAGCTGGCGCTCTTGTGTTCGCGTACCTTTCGTTATCTTTGGCGCACACAAAGAAGCCGCGTTCCTGAGCACACGGCCACCTTTCGTCCTGATTTCAGTGGGTGACGTCGTGAAGAAAGGTGCAGTACGTACTTAACGCATGCGGATATAGAAAAAAAAAAACAGTTAAAAGTTGGCGCTTGTTGTCTTTATTCTATCCCTGTGCGCTTGTGGCCTTGTGAAGCAATGCATCCCCCCCCCCCCCCCAACTCCCTCCCCAGCCCAGCAGTCTGTGCTGTGGGAAGGAATGCAGCTTCTCATGCATTACGGGGCACGCTTTGGAGCGGTCGTATTGTGTATGCACTCGGAACGGTTGGGCGGGAGACCAGTTCAGCGCGTTGTTTTTCGTGGGCGGCTGCTTTGAAAGAATAGAACCGACCACGGTTATCTCATTTTCCTTATCTTTATCTCCTTATTGAGCGCCTTTTTTATGATGATAGCGATGACGTAGACGGTTTTTCCGGACCTTGCAGGGTCGTTTCAGCTTTCGCGTTTGTTACACGGTAATCGAAGCGGCGCTGACAATAATGGCCTCTCGGAGTGGAGTTGCTACTTGGTAAGGTTTAGGCTGCCGCGGTGGCAGAGTGGTTATGGCGCCCGGCTGCTGGCCCGAAAGACGCGTGTGCTATCCCGGCCGCGGCGGTCGAATTTCGATGGAGGCGAAGTTCCAGAGGCCCGTGTTACTGTGCGATGTCAGTGCACGTTAAAGAACCCCAGGCGGTCGAAATTTCCTGAGCCCTTCACTACAGCGTCCCTCATAGCCTGAGTCGCTTTGGGACGTTTTAAACCCCCATAAACCAAACCAAACTTAGTAAGGTTTGCGTGCCTAGGCCGGGAACAGTTTTTCACCTTGTTAAAGGCGCCGAGTTGGGGCTATACTCTGTCCCAAAACAGCCATTCCTCCAACGAGCGTCAACTAGTGTTCCACGGATCGCTCACTAATTTCGAACTGTGGTCTCGTGTACGTGCTTATTGATGCTTTATGGTAGTATTAAAGCCTCATCGGGTACAAAAGAAATAAACCGTCGGACATAAAATTCGCCCATTGGCAGAGTTTAGTGACGTCACTAGACCAGAAGTGACGTAATGTTATCGCTTACCGACACACAAAGTAATTAGGTTTCAGTCGCGCTTTCGCGAGCAAGAAAAAAAATATCGGTCACGACACGCTTGAGACCTCCCCTCCCCCCACACCTGTCGCTGCCGTGTACTCGAGCCAAGTGCTCTTCAGGGCCGTGTACTCCTGTTTGTTCTGTGTTCGCAGTCGCCGCCTTCGGCGTGTGCTTGTCCGTCACTACTCAGCCGTTGCTTTTTGCTTTGCGGACCGGGAGGGTATTCGTCGTTCCGGAACACGTGTGTGTGTGTGCATATACACATGTCGCTCGCCGGAGGAGGCCGTTCCTCGCTCCGAGTAAGCTCCGAGCAGGCGCTTGTCCCCGTTTTCGGCGCGGCAAACACTTCCTGCATGTCTTCTTCCTTGCTCTTTCTCCTCTACTTCTTCTTCTCCCCCCTCCCGCGTGACGGAAAGTTTGGCCTCCACGGTGGTGCCACCCACCTTTTATATTTCCTCGTGCCATTCGCTCGCGGGCGGCGCGACGGCGCGTGCGAGCGAATGAACAAAGCAAAACTAAAAAAAAAGAAGTGGCAGTGTGTCAGACGAGCGGGCGCGTCTTGCACGCGGCTGGGAAGCGTTCACTGATGCAGCGATTTTCGGAGGCTTAATCCCTGTGCGTCATGGCCCACTGGTGGGTCACCCATCAATTTGCTTGTGTCCGGTTCGGTGCGACCCGCTACAGTCGGGTATAGCTCGAGAGCCAAGCAGATGCCCCTCGAAGCGCATGCCTTTCGCCCAGTCGGCTGTTGTATAGATCTCCTTCTAGCCTTACCGTTCCCTCTCTCACCCTCTCTTCGCAACATCGCGCTACCTAACCTAACCTTACCTTACCTAACCTAACCTAACCTAACCCAACCTAAACCTAACCCAACCGAACCTAACCTAACCTAACCCAACCTAACCTAACAAGTTGAAGCTGGCCTGTGTCGGTATAGAATTTCGCATTCTAACAGCAAGAGCTACTTTCTCGGGAAACGGCTTTTATAAGCTAGAAAAGGCCAAAACAGGTGTCGCCACCACCGGCCGATTTTGCAAACTGTTTTGCGAGGACAGTTTGCCTGGGCGCGGATCCCAGAGGCCAGCCTTGAAAAGAAGGATCACGGAGTCCTCTTCAGCATAAACGTCGCGACTTTGAATCGAATCGAATGTTGGGCGAATTTTCAAATTGTACTTTCCTCGGTAAAAAATGCGTCCCTTGCTGCTGGCGCACAATCATCACCGTAGCCGGAGACGTACTTACATTTAATTGTTTACTCTGGACAAAAATCGGATGGATGGGTCGTCATGGTGCCTTTAATTCGAACCACCTTGTGTCGGGCCGGTGGGAGCCAGAGCTGTCGCGGCTGCGTGCAGTAGCCGACAGGCCTCGTGGGCGAGAGGCTAGCCCTTTTCTCGTCTCCGCCGTGGTCGAGGCCCTACCCGAGGACGACGCTCCCCGCCGCAGCCGTGGAGGTTGTTTTTCTGCGGCGCTTGGCTTGGCGTGATCCCTCTCCCTCCCCGGCAGGTGCGTCGGAAGGCGGTGGCGCGCTAATGAGCCGTGGTGGTTCCCCTGCTCCTTGAGGGGGCACGGCGCGAATCTGCGCGTGCATGGCTCTCCCGTCGTTGGCCTGCCTTGATCGTTGCTCTGGAGGCGCTCGAGGTGAAGGGATCGGCTTTCCACGAAGGGGGCGCCTCTGTCGGCGGACCACTGCGGTTCTCGAAGCCAGTGTTTTCTCTTCTTTTTTTTTCGCGGGACCGGTGTGTTGAGCCAACACCCTCTCAATGCTAAGGCCTCTCCACCGGCCGCGTGACGTCACGCCAAGGGACCGTGCAGGCCCCGCGCTCCGCGATTTCAGCGCGCCGCGCCCGTCTGCACTATTCGGGTACTGCCGTACGTAGCTGCCTTATAAGTGATTCCTTCATTTTCATTTTTGTCGTTGCTGCAGAAAAGAAATTCGCTAGTTTGTGCGCGCCTTAGGCTATCATTTTATCTGCTTTATATATTTTTTTTATTGCAGAACACCTTATTGTCAAGAAAGTTCGAGCTGCTAATACAGTTTTTTATAATAAACAATTTAGCATACGGCCGCCAATTTCGCATTATTGGTCATTATAATAAAAAATTGATTAGTTAATTTCAATTAATCATCTAATTATTAGGTTCTATCACGTACATGATGTCTGCCGTGCGGTAAAATCCATCCGCACAGACCGCACATGCGTATATCTAGTTGTTCAAGTAGAAGTTCGTGAACATTGAAAAAAAAAACACCGTCTACTGCGCATTGTGTTAGTTTTATTCTGTATTGTGTTTTGCTTAAAGCTTTCACACACAGCAATAATGACACTCACAATAATGTTGCGCTGTTGAGTATTTGTACAGCTAATCTGACCCTTACAATAAAAAACGACGAGACACCAGCAATGAAGTGTGCGCAAAGCATTTTTATTGCTTGGGAATAAAACTTACTTCTTCTTAAGCGTTGCTGCTTTCCGGGCTGCGGCCTTCTGCTGCGCATTGTCTTGTATGGCATCATTTCTTAGTTTGCAAAAGTTGTTTAGAACAACGTTGGTTGCAACGCGTACTACCAAGCGCAGGAGAGTTTGTGCAGTGTGGCCATTTTCACATGTCTCAATGTCGTGTTCGTCCAGGAGGGAAATCGTCTGTGAAATCACGACACCACGTTGATTTCTACAGGAGAGAAAATCTTCCGCGGTTGCTCCAAAAGACAACTTCTCTGCAACTAGTTTAGTCATCAGTACCATGTGAACTGTGCATGGCTGGGGAAACTTCAGCCCTCCTCTCGACAGGTTAGCTATCATGGCAGTATTTTCCGCTTCGATCTCTCGATTTTCAATCACCAATGTGCTGAAGCAAGCAGAACATGAAAGCTTCTTTAAAGCAGCATGAGCAGCGTATCCTGCAATGTAGACAATAGCATCCATGTCAGAGTGGGCGTGTGTAATATCGTCGTCGCTGACAGCCACAGAAAAGTTGCATGGGACAAGATCCTCACTTACGTCTTCAAACTCTGTTTCCTCGCGTGGAAATGTCAAAAGTTTTTGAAGACGAAGCTTCTTCTCACATTCGTAGAGCTGACGCACGGAAATGTGGTACTGTGATCCTGCCAGCTGGCGGTAACGGCCGAACCGGTCTTCTAGCGCATCCGTCTGAAATTTGCCCAGCAGTACGTACTTGAAGTGAAGTTCTTCTAAGCAGTAGCGCGAGAGTTCTACCAGAGAATAGCATGTCAGTCGCAAAGCACTGTGAGTCTCTTTCGTCAGCGAGCCACTGGTGATGTTTATTCTTGCCCAAGCGTCCAACCAGTCCACAACGCCGCTCAGGAAAGCTAACTGTGTGTCATCAACAGACCTTACAGGGTCTTGCATGCTGTCCCTTAGCCTCTGGCCTTTGCAAGGGGTCTTAACATTGACTATTTGCCACCATGTGAGGATAACGTCAATGAAAAGAGCAGTCGACTCAGCTTGAGGAATCTTGAACGCGGAACCATGTGTCCTGAGGGCATTTGAAACAAACTGATTAATGACGTCGAGAGCGAGCTTTACATTTTGCCGCTCCATTGAGGTTGGATTCACGGCTTTTGCGTTCAGTCTGTAAGCAGCCTTCACAAGCGACGTCTTCTCTGAAGAATAAAGCTGCCGCACAGCTGCGAAAGAAGCAGCTTTCATACGAGGAGGCCCTTCGGGCATTGCTCCACTCAAGTCCATTTCAGGGAAATAGAGGCATGTTCCAGGGTTTTTCTGGTTAATCCAATTGTTCCTAATGCACTTCAAGAGATGCACAGGATCGACCACGTAGAAAAGAGGGCGAGCGTTATCGGCTGGATGGGGATAGACAATGCTCACCTGAGGACTTGTAGCAAATAACGACATCATCTTGCGGTTCAGAGCATTGTTGTCCGTTATCACAGCGATAATTTTGAGCCCCATTTTCTCAACATTAATGATTATGTTCTTAGCATGCTCGTGCAAAATTTCTGCGCTCAGTTTGCTCACAGGTAATATGTGAATGACGTCCTTGTTTGCAGAAAGGAGTGATTGTACCATGAACACATGGGCTGTTGTTGCTGGTTCCGTTGAATGAACCGACGATCCTACTATTGTGCCCCCTTTGTAGTCGAAGTATGGTTTTATGTGGATCTCATCGATCATCAGGGTCACTGTCTTCTCGTGGTCTTTCATTGATTTGACTCGTTCTCGGATGTAGGAGAGACAGTGCGGTTGATTTTGCTCCACAAGAGGGTCAGCTTTGTAATTTGAGCAAACACGGCGCAGTGTGGAAGGATGGGGCAGAATGATTCTTGATGCAGCTCTTGTGAAGTGATATGCGTGAGGAGAAATTGAATTCAAAATACTGGCGAATACCAGCAGCTCTGCGCTATACACATGCTGTTTCGCGAGGAGAAGCTCTATCTGCTCAACCAGAAATTTCAGCAAAGAAGACTGTTCTTTCGTCGTATCACTGTCCTCAATGAGGTCTGCAAGCAGTGAACCGACAAACTGCAATACTTTAGTATGTTTCGACTCTTTCGTCACCTCAGGTATATTATGCAAGCCTATCTCGAGTTCTTCTAGCAGCAAGGACAGGCTGGAGGTGTCGCATACTTGAGCTGGCAGAATCCTGCCTGAAGGAAGCGACAGAAGCTTCACTCCATTCAAGAAAACAGAAAGTGACAGATCAGGGAGAACTACCAAGGCGCATTTCACATTAGGTGAAGGATCATTCTCGATGAGAAGGAACCTAACGCACTGCTCATCGACAGAAACGGTCCAGAATTTCGTGTTGCAGATTCCAGGCAACTTAGATTTGAACTCCTCGTAAGATGAAACTTTGTTTCTTTTCTGTTCAAGCTCATTAGACTGAAGTGACTTACTCATAGCCTCCTGCAAAGCAGCGTTTTCCCTTCTTGCTTTTTTCGTCTCTGGCGATTCACTCCGTCCAGGCGTTGAGGACAAGTATTTTGGGCAGTTTGGAAAAACAGAAGGCGCAGCATCAATCTTCAACTGTAGCCTGTCACGCTTCACCTCTATTATTTTCCCTGTCAGTTCATCTTGGTGTGACAACGTCGTAATGAAGTCGCCTGCGTGGAAGTGCAGTTCACACACCTGCACGAGAAAATGAAGCAAGGCCATTCGCCATGACTCTCCATTGCCTAAAACACTAAGTAAAAAGAGTCTGAATAGTGAACAGCTTTTACATATTTACACAGCTTTTACACAAGCCTTATGCACATCCACAGAACTAAATGCTTCCTGGACAATTCATACATAAGTGTAAGAAGTGATATCATTGCCTACAAAGACAGCATGCCTTTCCGGGAGCGACAGCTCACAACTAAGATAATTACCAGCGCCTATTAAGCAATATTTCAGAGTCTTACCCTCGAATGCTCTGTAGGTGTGAAATCCTTCCGTGGAATGGCTCGCAACCAGGCTTTTCTTCGTACTTCGTCTCTTGGGAAGCAATAAACACGTACTTTGGGACCATTCTGGTAGTTCCCGCGGCACCCGGGAACACAGCACCGGCCCATGTTTCACGAAGTTGCACTCGCTACACGGCAGGCAATCAGTTTCCCATTCGTGCGCTAGCACAGGTACGCACGCCACACAAGAAACGGCCACACGAAACAGACACAGCCGTGCGAGGAGCGAACGGAAATGCACCCAACGCCAGGCTGAAAGACTCAAGCAGCAGCTAGACGCTCACTGCAAGACTGCGTTCGTGTCTGTGCTTGCCCGGGCAAGCGCGAGCACATCGAGGGAGACAACCGAGCGGAGCGGAGCCGCGCTTGGTGAGCAGCCTGACCGGACACTTGGCGTGACGTAGCGCGTGTGGAAAGGAGGGCCTGGAGAGGCCTGAAGAAAGTATTTAGAGGGTGTTGGTTGAGCGTGCCTGTCGCTGCGGAGGGTGCAAGGACCGAGAATTTCGCAGGAAATGCTGAGTGTAAACTTGCAGTTGACCGGCAATCGATTTCGGTGCAGTTGGAGTGTTGTGCATCGTTGCGGCTCTCAGTCCAGGACCGCAGTGGCCTTTGCCGTCTTGCGAGGCCTGTCGATCTGCTTGAGCTGTTCTGCAGGCTTCGAGCGGGACAGCGCAGCCTCCCACTGTTCCGGTGTTGGTGTGTTGTTTATTGGCGTTCTCTGACAGGCCCACGTAACGTGGTAAAGTTTGGGTGTTCCCCGCGTAGCTGCCACTCGATCTCCAAAGTTGTCGGGTAGATTTCGCTGAGTAGACTCGGATTCGGGTATGTATTAGTCTGCAGTTGTCTCCGAGTGACAGACTGCTCTCTACCGAGGTCTTTGTGGGGGTGGAGTGAAGTCCACCTGGGGGCTCTTCGGTCTAGCCGGTGCGCCACCTTGGTTTTAAAAGCGTGCCCGTGCTGTGCATTCGGCGACTCCGCCCCATAGCTTCGTGCTTGTATTCGCTCTGTTGTCCGACTGCTGTGTGGCTTCACGTGGCGCGAAAAAAAACCGACGCGCTGTCTGGGGCGGCAACAGGCACTGGAATGTCGTGGCGCGTCCTGAGTCGGCGCGCTTTTTCTCTCGCTTTCCCCGTTGCGGCGTGTGCTGCTGTAACGCGTGCCTCGGCTCCCCGAGTCAGTGGCGGGCACGGTGAGGCCGCAGCGACGGAAAGTAGGTGAAAGAAGGAAAAAGAAACAGAACCTCGTCATCAGCTAACGAACAGAAAAACATTATTAACATTAGGAGGGAGGGTAGTGCGCCGGTGTTTGCGCGTTTCGGTCGACGGCGGCGCGCACCCCGATCCTTATCTTGGAGCGTGCGTCGCCGCTGAATCATCCCCCGGTGGCCTTGAAGCCAAGCGAGACCTGTCGGCCTGCGTCGCTCCACA
Organism: Amblyomma americanum; assembly: GCF_052857255.1. Lineage (NCBI taxonomy): Eukaryota > Metazoa > Arthropoda > Arachnida > Ixodida > Ixodidae > Amblyomma > Amblyomma americanum. Next base: position 152,542,210 of record NC_135501.1, on the reverse strand, counting down.
CCGCCGAATTGCTATTCGGATACAACTGAAGAACGCAGCGGCTTTTTTCCGTTAGAGGAGCCCCTTCCAGCCAATGGCGTCGGCCGATTCTGATGACCATGCTAGCGTCACAATGCAGTGATGAGAGGGGTATATCCCCGACCATGGAGGGCAGGGATTCTCCCCTTTCATCTACCACTCCCTGCTTTGTCACACTAGCAGGGTCACGATCGAGAATAGGCCGACGCCATTGGCTGGAAGGGGATCCTCTAACGGGGAAAAGCCAGTGCGTTGCTGAGTTGCATCTGGCCTTTTTTTGTTTTTTTTTTTCTTTAGCGTGGCTGCAGCAGTTTGCGACCGTTTCTGAACAACCGCGTGTCGTTTTCGCGCGTGTGGTGCCGCCTTCTTTGATTACGCGGCAGCTGGTATACGCCCGTAGCGCTGCAACTGCAGAACAGGGGACCGTTCGGTCGTGGGTGCCATTTGCGGCCGCCTTCTTGGGCCACTGCCTCGTAATGCACGTCATGTGGCAGGTGCTAGCGACAACGCGGAAGACCTGTTGCTGCTTGCTTCGCGGATATTCAAATGAGGTGAAAAACGGGTTTTCGGTGAACATTGGCGGGAGTGGGTCTGCTTGCTTGTTGTTGCCCGGCGCGGTTTCTCTCTCTGTCGCAACGTTGCGTCGACCTTCGGAGGTGCGCAGGGCAGTGTGTTCATTTTGGCTGCTATGGTAGGGGCTCTTGAATACGTCCGGCTGTTTCCTTACAAAACATTCTTTTTGTCAGTCTGTTGAGTAACAATAGATTTTTGTCTTGTCCGTACTTCGTATAGACATGCTATAGTGAATACAAATCCTGTAGGCAGTCGGTAGACAATCGATAGATTTATGACCACTCACTTTTAGTAGGTTTTTGTGTAGAGAATATCGAAAGTAAAAAAAAAATCTGTAGGAAGGCAGTGGTGTATAAGAAGTGGATACAAAGTCTATAGGCCATTTTTGTATGTGTTAACGTGAGCGTTCTCTCTTCGTTCCTAGCCGCCGCGGTGGCTGAGTGGTTATGGCGCTCGGCTGCTGACCCGAAAGACGCGGGTTCGATCCCGGCCGCGGCGGTCGAATTTCGATGGAGGCGAAATTCTAGCGGCCCGCGTACTGTGCGATGTCAGCGGACGTGAAAGGACCGCAGGTGGTCGAAATTTCCGGAGCCCTCCACTGCGGCCTCCCTCATAGCCTGAGTCGCTTCGGGACGTTAAACCCCCATAAAACAAACCAAACCATCGCTTCGTTCCTGGCGTCACGTGTGCATTGACGACGGTCTGGTGTGACGGCAGATTGCTTGTTCAGCACACCTTTGTGGCAGCACACTTTGTTCGGGGTTTGTGCAGTCGAAGTACTCCGGTATTTTTGTCGCCGGTCTGGAATTACCGTGGCCCGAGGGTTCGTCCAGGAAACGTACCTTCTTTCCGTCTCTGTGGAGACCGAAGCTGCTGGCAACGCAACTCGTTTGCGTGGACGGTATTCCGGTGGATATCGTCGGGTGGTCTGTGGCTTTAGCGTTTAGAATAAATCGTTGATTTAAGCGCGGCTGAATATTTCCATTGCTATTGCTAAGCCGCTGTGAGTATACGCGCCGTCATTAGTTGTGCCTGGACGTCCTGATTTTTGCTTTCGAATCCAGGTTGTTACTAAGCCCAAGGCAAAGAGGGGAATTCAAAGGGAGGAAAAATGTTTAGAAACGAGCCGTTCGGGCGTTGTTGCATGTGGCTGCCTCTCTTTTCCTCCAAGCTGCTGTTTCCGTCTCGGCGTAGGCATGCGGTGGATTGCACCGTTCCGTGCAGGTCCAGTGCAATGGAAAGACGAGAGTGTCGCTTGCAAGCGAGATGATGCCCCAGGAACGGTCGCTGTGAAGCGCTCTGCGATATTACAAGACGCGCCCGCAGCGTTGCTATTCGACGTCTGTGCCCTGGCGCCTGCCGTTTCAGGACGTTGGGAATCAAGTATAGGCGGCCGTTCCGACGATCACAGTCGGGTAGGGAATCCGGCCGGCTCTTCGGACCCTTTACCTGCTGTCACAGGCTCACCGGCTTCGGCGTTACGTTGCCGAGGACGCGGAGATCGATTCCCGGGGTGCTTTTCTGTGGAGGCTAAACATAAAGCGACGCGCCGTATGCGGTCAGTCTACAAAAAGCGGATTTTTTTTTTTTCGTCAGAGGACCCCCTTCCATCCAGTAGACAGCCGATTCTCTCCAATCAGCTAGTGGCTGTAGCAGGATGATTCAGGGAGTGGCGTGACAATGAATGCAGAGAGGGACCATCTCATTTCATCTGCCACTCTCTGAATTGCAACTCTCTGAATTGTCACGCTGGTATGTTCGTGAGAGTCGGCCGACGATATTGGCTAGTAGGAGGTCCGTTGACGGGGAAAGGCCGCTTTTTTTCTAGAGTTGTGTCCGACTATAGTATACGTTTCCGTTATGCTAAATCTGTCATTTCTCAGGGACACAGAGACAGAACACCCTGTCGTAGCTTGTCGCTCGCCTTTCCTCGTGAAACATTTGCATTTGTGCATTGATTCGGGCTTCGTGCGTCACAGGCAGCTGGCAGGGGGAAAATGAGCTCACTTCGCCCCTCTTACCGGGAACAGCCGCGTATTTTTGTTGGGAGGTGCGGCTTATTTGCAGGCGCGTACACAGCACCAACCGTGACTCATTTTTATACGAAGCGTGATTGGAATCTCGATATAGTAACTTCCGTCCACGCCTGCGTATCCGTATTCTACGTCCGCTCTTCGGTTTCCTGCCTGTGCATCACTTGTGTTTTTTTTTGTCTCTGTTCAGCTTGTTGCGTTTCGTTAATATTCTGTGCTCCACTTTATTGCATTGCTGCTTGTTCATGGAGCAAATCCCTAGAGAAAAAAATGCACTCCATTATCTCCGCTCGTCATGTCGAGTTGAGCATCCGTTTTGCCTCGAAAAATCCGTGAAGTGCGGTTCATTCCCCATTGTTCTGTGAACCAAAAAAAGCGGGGCACCATTGAAGGGACCCCGGCCTGCGGTGTGTAATCCACTGCGTTTGCGTTTGCTTGCGATTCGGGGTAGTAGGGGGCTCGACTCGAATTAACCCCGATGGCTCGCATTTTCCGGAAGCAAAGGCACCCCTCCCCCTCCTCCCTCCGTCGAAGGGCGCGGGGAATGGCTTCGGCTAACGGCTCTTTTCCAGAGCGCCCTTGTATATTATGTATAGCGCTCGCGGTTAACCTGTATTTTTTTTTTCTGCTGCCTCCGCGCTGTGCTTCGGAGCGGTCGGGTTGTGAAATGAGCTCGTGCCTCCTCCGGGCCCTTGTTTTGTTCATTCAGTTTTTTTTATTTTTTGTGTGTGTGCGCGTTTTCCGCCCGGTTCGATCCGCCCAAGGTCTTTCCCATTTTTCGATCGGCCAACCCCGTAATGGTTTCCGGGAAAGTGGGTCGTCGTTAGGCCGATTTGCGCCGCCCCGTTTCCTGGCCTGCACGCCGCGGCCTCGGTGCTACCTTTGCCCCGTATGTACGCTGACGCACGGCCTGTGTGTGTACATGTTGCGTAGTCTGATGCCGGGAGTACCTGTTTGGGTCCTTAGTGCGCTTGAGACAGTTTGTCTGTGCCCGTAGGGTCGAGTTGTACGCGGCGAAGTGTGTGTCGTGCGCGGTGTCCTTCGGCAGCTAACTGCTTGCACCGGGACCCCGTTTCTTTCTTTTCTGTGTCTTCTTTTTTTGCGCCAGAGGGCACTGCAATCGCTGTGTTCCTTCGGGGAAGCCAGCACGCGCTGCGTTGTCGTGTTGCTACACGGGCACCGCAGACTGCTATTGAGGAAGTTGCCCCAAGGTTAGCAATGCCATTAGAGCGGCCAGTTGCCTCACCTGCAGCGGCAGTCGATGACTACAGTCTCCCGTATTTGGCAACGCGGCCTGCGGCGTGGTCGTTGGGCAATAAAGGTCAGGGGCAGTCAGTCGGACGCTGTTTAGTGTCGTGCCGTCGGCGTTGCCATGGTTAGTTGCGTTAATTTTTAACCGAATGGGGAGGCTGGGCGCCTGCAGACTCGCTGCAAGTATGTGTCGGTCATTTATATAGTTATGACTGCGTATACCTGTGTGCCAACCCGCCGCCGTGGTTCAGTGGTTAGGGCGCGCTCGGCTACTTAGCCGGAGTGCAGGGTTTCGAACACGATCGTGACGGTTGCGTTTCGATGGAGGCGAGACGCAAAAGGCGCCCGTGTTCTAGCTGTGCGATTACGGTGCACGTTAAAAGATCCCCAGGTGGCCGAAATTAACCCGGAGACCTCCACTACCGTACCACTTTGTTCGTTCACTCCCACCTTCTTCCCTTATCTCACGGCGCGGTTTAAGTGTCCACCAAGCAGTGAGGCAGTTGCTGCTGCATTTCCTTTCCTCAAAAACCACTGATTTATTCGGAAATGCTGCTGGGGTTACCTGTAATTAATCTGTGTTGGCGAATTTTATCCAGCATTTTGTTCGCGCAATTTCAAACATCTAGCACAGGATGCACTGTGCTCAAAATCCGGAGAACCCCTTCGCCGCCCGGTTTTTCTCCTGTAATGTAGAATACGATCGTGACAATAAGGGGGGGGGGGGATTTGCGTCAATGTGCTGTCTGGCACCCATCAAAGGGGACTGTCACTTATCGTGGCTGCGTCCAAGTTCAAGCCGATCGCGTCAGATCTGATGCTGGCTGGCAGCTTTCGATTAACCCTGTCCCTTTCACCTTTCTCCATTCGCTGTGGGTAGGACGGCTCGCTTTGTCAACCCCCCCCCCCCCCCTCTCCCGCCTTCCATTCTCTCCTGTGTCGCAACCGCCCTATAGTCGGCACCGCAGGGCACTACGGATTCGGGCGCGCGACATTTGTCTTTGCGCCTCGTCGCAACCGCGTCGACACACACGCCAGCGTTGTTGGCTCGGCCCCGACAGTGCAGTCAAGGGCAGGGGAGGCACCCTCTGCGCCAACGGCTTCTTCTTCGGTCTCGTGCTGGTCGTCTCTGGTGTGCGGTGGTGCCTGGACGTCCTGGGGGCCCGACGACGGGTGCCAACCCTCCGTTGCGGCTTTTCTTTCTGCCCGGGCTGGGCGCGCGCGCGCTGCAATTTGGCGCCTCGCGTCTTTTCTCGTTTACTCGGAGGTCTTGCTTTCTTTTCTTGCCGCGGCATTTCCTCGCGTGCACTTAGTTCCCACGTGCGCGCCTCCCTTGCTCGGCTCGGCTGCCTTGGCTCGGTGCCCGAATAATCCCTTTGGGCATTGACGTCGTGGGGCGATGATGTGTTCTTACTTTTGGACGGCCGACGCTCCCGAAGGAGAGCGCTGCCCGTTGCGTCAGACCCTCCGGGGGTCTGGCGTCGCGCAGCTGCCTGCTGCTGCCGCGGTCTCTGCCGTTCTGCTACGCTGGCGTTTGCGGTGGTGTGACCGGACACGAACGACGTGTGACCGGGGAGCGCTGCGCCGAATGACGGGAGCGCGGCACTTGCGTTTTATTTGGTTCCTCGCTTCCCTTGCCTTGCTTCGAGCAGCTGTGGTGTGTCGGGTGCGCCTGCCGCGTTGTGCGGATTCTTGGAACGGTCGCTGCTCTTCGGATCTCGTGCAGGATGGCGCCTCCCCCCCCCCCCCCCCCTTTATTTCTTTTTGGCCGGCTTGGTGGGCTTTTGTCTTGCCGTGTCCGCGTGGAAGATAGCCTGGTGGCGCAAATAGAATTCGCCTCTATAGATATGTTACCGGTCTTTAAAAGGAAGGTGAAATGGTTTTTTGAGAAATTGAGGTTCTTCGAGAAATAGAATCTAAAGCTTCAAGGTAAAGCATGCCAGGTATTTTTCGCCAGCATTTAAAATAATGACTTAATCGCCGATTAAAACCGCATCGGTAATCAGGCTTCTTCTCACTACGGTAGAGAAGTGCGGAGAAATTCGTGGTGACGTCATTGTTGCCGAAATTTCAGATGTCCGCTGCCTTCGCCCACGAGCTGCAGTGAAGCTTCCAACACCGCCACACAATGCGTCGTAGGCTTTACCGTCGGCGGCGTTGGTTTACTTGCTTGAAACAACCGTTTATTAGCTGGGAACGCAGCGCTGCGATATGTGACGTCATCGTTGCGCCCTCTGCCCATCGCTGCGCACTGCTGAGAAGCCTGACCACCAATGTGGATTTATTCTGCGATTAAGTCACCATTTTAAATCCTAGCACAAAAATACTTTGCATGCGTTACCTCCAGGTTTCACACATTCTACCCCTTTAAACTCGTGGAATTCTAAAACCTCTTCACCTGCCCTTTAATGACTGAGAGACGACCCTAACTGTAAACGGAGGCGTCGTGAGCGAGAACAGGCCTGTCGGACTATATTTTGTTGTTGTTTGCAAGAGGGCATAGATCTGTGGGGGTTGACCGCACTGCCGTTCACTCCGAGACAGCGATCACAAAGTCCTTCCCCTTATTGATGCCACAAGTTTGAATCCGGTGGCCGGAATCGAGTGTTCAGTTCTGAAATCCTGTTCTGTCCGCAGTAATGACATCTTCTGCTGCCGGAGATGTATCAGCACAGCCGCAGAGAGCGATACAGTTTGCTGGACAGGAATCGGGTAGCGTTGACCTCAGTGCCCCCTAGTGGAAACCACGCGAATAATGAAAAGTCGGTAGCGATGCAGTGGGTGTGACGATGCGGGCCGACGCGGCAGGTGCCCTTTGCGAATCTTTTTTTTTTTTTGCAGTTGTTGACACGTAAGCAAAATGAATGCGATCGACATCCTTTGACTATAGTAACGCGGCACGAAACGCCACGTATAGCGAAGAGGTGGGGTGTCCCGTTTTTCGGGGGTGAATGCGGTACGGCGTCTTGCACCTCGGTTTCCAGCCGCCCGTTTTCGCAGAACCCGGCCCCCCCCGTTCCCTGCCTCTAGAGGCGACGCCGCAGCGCGCACTGGCTGTGGCGAGGCGCATGCCATTTCGGAGCAGCTCGCTTGTGAGGAACGGCAACGGGTTTGGCCGTCGCCCGCTGGGGTCGTCGCCGCCGTCCCGTTTGGTCGCCTCTCCCCCTTTGTGTCGTCGTCGTCGTCGTCACGCTGTGGCTCCTTTGCCGCTGCACCGTCTCGGGTGGTACGCCTGTGCCACGCACTGGAGCGGGAGGGTGGTGACGCGGCGAGGTCGCGTGCCGTTCCGGCCACCGGTGTCCCTGACCCCCGCGGTGTCCCTTCTTCTCCTCCCGACCACACCCTGGGCCTTCCTCCTCCCTTGTCATCGCTCGGGGGGAGAGAGAGATGCAACAACAACGCCCGCTGGTTTGCCCCCCCCCCCCCCCCCCCCCCCCCGCTTTGTGTTTTGGCCCTGCAGAGTGGCAGTGTTGTTGTTGTTGCGTCACGGCCGGCTGGCTGCGACGCCGGGCTCGGCCCGTGTCGTCTTCGTCCAGCTCGATGCGACGACGCGCCTTTGTTTCTCCGAGTCGCTTTGCCCGAAACTCTGTGTACCGTCGTTTCGGTTTCTATACTCTGTGTTGTCGAATCTGCGCGCTGGTCTCGAGGTTCCCGCTCTTTTAGGGGCCGATTTCGCGCTTGGAAGCGGCGTGCCGTCGTCCCGCTTTTTGGCGCCTCCTCCTTGCTCGCGCTCTTTCTCAGGACGGGAGCCCCGTCTCTTCGCTCACGTTCGCGCTGTGGCGTTTTTTGTCAGGCGTTTCATTTCGGGTCGTAGAAATGGTGGGCTCCGTGTGCGCGAAAGCGACCAGGGGCGCTCGGTGGGGCAACCGCACGCGAACGTCGGCGACAGGTGACATATACGCGACGGGCACGGCTCAGTGCCCTGCGCGGCTGCGGCTGGGTAAACGCTTCCGTGATATGTCACCTCGGTGTGCCTTGTAAGCGAGCAGATTATTCAAGTGAGCATTGGATTCAGCAGCCACCCCTATAGGCGGTGCTTCGGGCGACGAAAGGGGGTATAAGCCGAAGAGAAAGAATTGGTTCTGTGCGATGCTGGAGAGGCCGTACTTTCGCCGTTCGTTGCACCTTTGGCTTAGACCACTCGCGTCCTCTCTCGATCACAACGGGCGGGTGGTTATGTTATGACCGAAGTCACCTTAATTGCGCCTCGATCATCTCAACCCCTACTTGGGGTGCAAGGTTTCGACGGAGAAGATTGAAGGGGTCGGGAGGGTACGCCGTTAGTGTGGGTGTGCACGGGAATTATTTCGGCCACCCGGGGTCCTTAAGCCTGCACTGACGTCGCCCAGCTCGCGCGAAATATTCCTCCGTTTCGCCGCTACCGGGATTCGATCTGGCGACCTCGCGGTGCGTTGCGCGAGCGTGTCTGTCCGCGTCCTTTCCTGCTTCTCGCGCGTCGAGACATTCGTCTCGGTCGGGTCTTGACGTCATCCGCGGACGGCGTTTGCGTCATGGGTCGCGCTCTGTGCTCGTGTCGTGCCTGTTTGTCCCCCCCCCCCCCCCCCCCCCCCCCCCGCTCCTGTCGCTTGCCCGGACGGTCTGCGGGCCCCCTCGCTAACAATTGCAACCTCGGCGCATCCTTGGGACGCGATATATCGATGCGTCGACCTGATGCATTAGGTCTCCCCGGCTTCCTCGCTTTGCTGCGCTTGATGTTCGCTCGATACGTCGGTCCTTCTCCGGAAGGGGGCGCTCGTTGGGCCGAATCCGTCGCACAATCGATTGTGCGGTGCTCTCGCCGACCGAGCTGCTGCTGCTGCTGCTGAGAGGTCGCGTGTGTATAGACGATTGTTTCTGCGCGCTTTGCTTGGAGCGGTCGTTAAGAACTGTTTGTTATTATTATTTTTTCTAGCGCGTTGTAGGCGCGTGCTGGCGACGAGAACGACAAGCAAGGGTCGTACTTTTACGCGCCGTGCGCGATACGGTTTGCGAGTTCGGCCGCGTCTGCAGGCGCAGCGGCGGTCGTAAAATGAGCGACTCTCCTTTGCAGTGCTGGTTTTGCGATCGTGTACGGAGCACACGCGTGTACGCATGTGCGCAGACGTCGCGTTCGTCGGCTCGAGTCCCGTATCTCTTTGTATATAGTATGCCCTGGCTGTCCTTCGCGGCGGAATGATGTGGATGGAGGTAGACGTTGGAGGCTTTCGCTTATAGCGCAGTCGCGTTGCCTGCCTGCCGGACTTTCCCCCCAAATTTTCCCGTGTAGCAAAAACGGAGCGGTGTTTGTGCTTTGGCAAGGAAGTGCGCCGCTTGTGCTTTGGCGCGTAAACGCGGCAAACGGTGCTGTTTTCCTCCACGCGACGCGAGCGAGGAGTTGAAATGCACAAGTGGTGGTACGTGTATTTAAAGAAAGAAAAAGCCCTTTCGACGGCGTCGTCGTTTCGGGCTCTTCGATTTTGCTAGCTGGGAAACTCCTCGCAGGAGCTGGGAGGTGGAGGCTCTACGTGTTCCGAAAAAGGAAGTGCATTCTGATTGTCCAGGGAATAGGGAGGCCCCGTAGGTTATCGCGTCGCGTTTTTTGGCAGTCGTCGAACGAACCGAACGCGCAGCCCTCTCCAAGCTCAAGGGCGGTCGAGTGGTCGATTGCGGCGATTATATATATAGGTATAGACGGTGCATATGGGCGTCGTCTTGGCAGGCCTCGCCATCCCCGATCATACAGCGTGGCCGAATTCGGGCCCGGCGTTTTCGCAATCGGCGCCATGGTCCAGGCGCGGAGTTGCTAGGGAGCTTTAAAATAGGGGCACCGCATCGATTATGGGGTTAGGAGAATAGCCGGCTGCTGAGAAGCATGCGCAGGACAGCGCATTTATAATAGGGTGAGCCTATCCTCGTAACCGATAGTCGTCCTCCTATTTTAAAACTTCCTAAATTACTCGAGGGGCGTCATTGATCTGCGCATGCGCTCTGGCGATAACGTCATTCCGCTGATCGATATTCCCCCATTCGTAAAACTATCCAATACTTGCCGATTCTGCGGCGAAAGCGGTGGCTTCACTTTTCGCCGGACTTCCCTGTCCACCTTGTTGCTGACCGTGATGGAGACCGCTATGGTGACGCCTCTTGATAGCCTGCCGCACCTGTGCTGGCCGAATAGGGAGGGGCCTCACTAATTTGGAAACGTCGGTATTTTCAGGTAACACTTTTCTAATTCGTATATAGCACGAGGGTCTCGGTCATCATGAAACTCAAACTTAGGAGACAGCATTCGTGAGAATTTTTATTTTAACCGGTTTGCTCGGAACTGCAGAAATCTCCTCTTGATACAGGTTTCAACGCTCGCTGAATTACAGGAGGTCGTTTATATATATATTTTTTTTCCTTTGAACGGCCATCCTTGCCATTAGCATATCCTGGCACCGCAGAGGTTTAGCGCCAGGCAAGACGTGGTTATTCGCAGCATTCTCAGCTCGCATTCTCCTCCTCCTCGTGTGTTCCGGCTATTGGCGTCAGCGTGTGTGTTGGGGGATGTTTCTCGCGCAGTCTGCCAGCGCGCGTTCTTCCTGGCCTCTTTATGGCGGAGAAAATGGGGGGAGGGGGGGGGGGGGGGGGCGCGTTGCCTCCTCGTCCGCTCCGACCTCTGCAACTCGACAGCACCAGTGTCGGGCGGACGAGGGAGCTCGTGTTCCGCGCCAACTTGTCTCTGCCGCGCGTATCTCTTTCGCCGTGTGTGTTGTGTGCGAAGCCAGCGAGCCGATCTTGTGTGTCGCTATTCCTCCGTCGCGGTCAGCTATAAATAAACGCGCCTCTCAGGAGCCCTGCCGAACGGGGTATCGAACCTGCCAAGAAATGACGGGGTACGTAGAGGGGGCAGGGGGGGGGGGGGGGGGGGGCTTCGGTAATTGCGACCGTGGCGGAGGAACAATTGGCAGACTGCGCAGTAATAGCGCCTGCGCGATTTCTTTTGCTGGCCACCTCCGGTGGTCATCACGCTGAGAGCTTTCCGACGGTCGTGAGCCTACCTGGGGTGTAGTGGGTGTGTGTGCGTGTTAGTCATGTGGCCTGTCGGTGCGGCAATTTCGGAACGGCCGTGTCCCGTTACGAGCGCGCAATCAGCCGTCATTATGAGGGGGGGGGGGGGGGTAGCGCCATAAGCGTGTGCCACCATTGTGGCTGTTTCGGGATGAGTGGGCGGTACGTCTTATTGCGCAGCTGTGGTCGCTGCGCGCGCCAGCCAGGTGAGGCCCGTATTGTGTGTGCCCGTCTCGTCTCGCGCGCCGCGCACGGCCCGCGTTCTTCGTGCTGCTTGGCTCGTTCTCGGTCCTCCCGAGATGTGTCGCTCCAGTTGTTGTGCGCGCTCCGCTCGGCTGGATCGTCAGTGTGTAATGGACCGTGGCGCTTTGGGAGCGTGCCGGCCGCCAACGGTTGAAAGAAAAGGAACCGCTAGCGAGTTCGCGCTGCCGAGCGAACTGGTGATGCGGCTTTGTCGTCGCGGGAAGGCGACGCCGCGGCTGGCTCGCGACACCGTGGCCGCGCTGATGGCGCCCCGATTCGCAGTGCGCAAGGCTGGCGTAAGGGGCAACTGTTTAAATAGATTTAGTTTAATCGTAATTCACTATCCCCCGTTAGGCTCACGCGTCGCCACGCCTCCGTAATCGCCAGTACAGAGGGCGAATGGCGGTTTGTGTAGCCTCGTATACACTATTCCGACGTTGCGGGTCCAGGCGGGCATCGAGTTGAGCAAGGTCAACCCAAATCGACGACTGTCTGCTGTTTACATGAACTGGATACTAGCGAGTCGACTCTCGCGGCGCTCCTTGCTAGGCGAGACCGCGCGAGTAGTGAATGAACCGGCGCCCGCTTCTGTTCTCCCCTGCAGAAGATGCCTTCTCCGAGCGTGAAAGAGGATTAAGTGTAATTTGCGGAGGGGGGGGGGGGGGGCGGCTAGTCAACCCACCCTGTGCAGTCGATCTGACCCAGCCCGACAGCACGGCCGCTCAGCTCGACCCCCTAGCGTTTACATGAGCTCGACAGCCGGTTTTCAGCTCGACGGCCTACTCGACCCGACTTTCGTCGGGCTCGTGTAAACCCCCCAGTGTGGAGCGCCGTTGTTTGTACTAGTTGCAGTGACGTCATTACACCGTGATATCACGGGATCGCCCGCTGACCACCGGGAATGTAGAGCAGGTGCCGCGTTCTCCTGTGCGGGTCGTGTAATAGTATTGGTCTGTGGAGATAGGGAAGGGTGTACTGTCGCGAGTGCCGGGATAGGGTGTGCATTGCACTGCGGCTTCCATCTTTGCCTCGGGCGCATGGCGGAAGCAACAGTCGGGCGAGAACAGCACAGGGCAGAGCGCTGTCCCGGCCCTTTGTTCTTTAAGAGTACGCGCAGTGCGCGACTTTTTTTTTTTCTCTTTTTGTCTGCAGCTTGGTTTCGCAAGGTGCACATCGCGGACGCTTCTCTGCCGGCGGCGCTGCAGTAGTAGTAGTACGTTGCGGGCTGCTGCAGGCGCACCGCTGGTCGTTGGAAAATGGGGTAAATGGATGCGCGGGCGCGTGAGCGTCGGGACCTCGCCACGTTTCGAGGCGGCTGCACTACCACCGTTGCCCTCTGGTGGATAGCAGTGAACTGTTGGTTGGTTGCGGAACATGCGCCACCTCCTCCTTCCCTCCCTGCCTGGTCGCTTACGTGCCTCGCTGTGTGTGTTGTGTGGAAACACGCCGCGGGTGACGCAAGGGACGCTGCGAAACAGCTTCGGCACGTGTGTGTGTGTGTGTGTCTTTAGCGTTGATGGACTGACTGCATGCGTTCGGTGGACTGGCGCTGTGGGAGGTGGGGTAATGGTGCGTGTCTCGGCGGTGTTCTTTTGTCTGAGTGAGAGCGAATGACTTCTCGTGGCCCGTTGCCCGATGAAATGCGCGCGCTTTTCAAGGCGGAGCGTTGGTGCAAAGAAATTCTGCTCGCGAGGAATTTTTTTTTTTTTGCTTCAGATATGATGAGCCGACACTGATACAGCGCGCAGGCGCACTGGTAGTAGTGAATGGTTTATTAAAGGTAATAGTAAGAAAAGGAAGGATAAGATTTTTCCTAGCCTCGGCATCTGCCATCGATACTGAAGCACCTGAGCTGGGGCAGCAGGAATAAAAGGATATCAGGCAGAATGGAGAAATGAAATGAAAGAGTTGGGGGGACAAAAATTATTATGGGACTATAAAAGGAACGAAAAGTAAAGTGTCCCTGCCCGTGAAGAGGTGAGGGGACAGGAAGAAAGGATGGTGTATATATATACAGCGTGTGTATGCAGTGTATATACAGAGGCGGTGTGCCACAGCCCAGGCGCTGTATTGACAGCCGACTGTACTGATTATAGAGTGAGCTATTGCTAATACTATACGTAAGGAGTACCGTCGAAGGCGTGTTGACAAGTTGAATCAAGAGCCTGCCGCCAGTGTGTGTGTGTGCCAGGTCTACGTTTCTTCGCAAATTGCGTGTCTGGTAGCTGTGCGCGCGTCGCCAAGGGCTGCGTGTCATTTATTCCTTTGTTAACTTCATTTAAGTCGCTGCCTCGAGTCCGCGCCAGAAAGCCGAGCGTTTGCCTCGCCTCGAGTGTGCGCTGTGGGCGCGCGTGTAATTCTCGGCCACCTGTGCTGCGGCGCCTTGAGGGCGAGCCTTTTGCCACGACAACCAACCCGTCGACGTTCCTGGCGGAAGTTTAACGCGACAGCTGCTGATACTGTCTGGCTGCGTTCCAGTCCCGCCTTCGCGGCCTGTTAGGTGTAATAGTTTGTGCCCGAATAACGCGGTTGACGCAGGGGCGGTGAGGGGGGGGGGGGCATTGAGAAAGGGGAAGGATAAAATATAAAATAAAATAGCTCCGGGTGCAGTGAACAGCTGTCGCAGCATGCGCGCTGTGTCGCCTCGTCTAGAAATAGCGACATCGAAAACTGGCACCGATGGCGCCGGCACATAAGGTCGAAGGGAAAATTTCGTTTCTCGAACCTCTCTGTTCACCCTCAGCTCCTCAGACTCCCGTGGTTTTTTGTGCACGTGCTTCTGTGAGCTGCGACTGCTTACTACGGGGCTGACTAGAGAGATAGCGAAGCAAGTTTATGCGGCATCTGTATTTCGTAACTTTTTTTTTTTCAATCAATTGTTTTCCCTCAACCGTTGGTTGACTGCGACTTGTGACGTCATGAGTGATAGCTGAAGAAGCGGTGTCACTCGCTGGCTCCGATGTCGAAGGCGGGACTGACCAGTGGCAAGCAGCTGAAGGAATGAATCGCGGAGAGAATCGTTCCCAAAATGCGATTGGTCCCGCAGACTTCCGCCCCTGTCTCGGCCAGATCGCTGTTCCTCGTGTTACGTTTTAGCTATCCGTGTATCCAGACGGTTGAGCGTAATCGGTCGCGCTGGTATGAATCACGTCCGCTGCGTTGCCGGTGAGCTAGCGTCCGAAACGGGGAGAGAGAGAAAGGGGGAGGGGGTGTGACGGAGAGAGCTCGCGCGTCCCTGGAGGTAAACATCAGTCGGCTCCTCGCGGCCCGCTGTCTCCTGGGCCTGCTGTGACTCACTGCAGGGTAGGAAAGATCAGTCAAGCTCGAGGGGGTTTTTCCACGACCACAGGTCACGTCGCGTTCGCTTGGCACAGAGTCACTGTACTAGTCGAGGAGAGAAAATTGATCACCTTATAGTTTTTGCTGTAAATAAATATCTTTGCTTAAATTGGCTTAATGCTTCCTACACACCCGAGTTATTAATACCTAAATAGCAGGACAAGTAATTTTTTAATTTGTTTCCATGCTCATGGGCTCGCGTTCGAATTTCATTAGTCGCGTTTTGCATGGATGCGACGGAAGTCGGCTGCAGTCCACTTTTGTGAGGGAAAGTGCAAAAAAAAAAAGAAACGTCGAGGAAGACGGTAGGTGACGAGTCGCGCCTTTCCCTCTCAAAACCTGCTCTTTCTTTTCGAAATATCTACTCGAGACTCATTCTGTCGCATTCATGTAGACGCGCCTATTTACCTGCACTCGCGCGCACGTGAAGCCGTGAGACGGGCTGTGCGCTGCGGGGCGCATCGCGGCGCAGTGTGTGTGTAGTACTTCGTACTGGCGCAGTCAACAGGTGGCGGCTTTGTTTCTTTATTGTTCCCTTGCCTCAGTCGTAGCGAGAGGAGACTGCCGCGCAGCTTGGGTTTGGTGCGAACGGAGCTTTATTTATTTCTTCTTTTTACCCGTCTGTTCTGGTTGCAGCTGCGCGCGTAGTGCATAGCGATCGACGCATCGCTGGAACTCTGGGTGTCTCTGTCGCGCGTAGCGGTGGGGCACCGGCGGTGAGGCTGGGTGTGCTAGGAGCTGGGACGACCTGACAGTCCTAGTAGACAGCGGCGTAATTGGGGCTCTTGTTGTGGTGTGACAAGGGTGCATGCACGCTCTCCCCAAGTGGCAATTCCTTTGTTGCTGGGGGGCTAGCTGGAGGTTCTTCCCAACCTAGTTCCGACGTCGTCGAGGCTTCTTGGGTCCTTTCGCGCCAGTAGAACGTAGTCGTTGTTGTCCAACGGAGAAGAATGAATGATATGCGCGCTTCGTTGTTGCCGTTATTTCGTTGTAGCCGCTCGTGCCTTGCGACCTAAACTTCGGACGCCGAGTGTATACCGAGCGCGGCGACTGCGAAGGGAAATAAAAAGTGCATATAACGAAAGTTCTCAGCCGAGAATGTAAGCGTTGCGACATGTTCTCGTCTTCGATCGTGCCACCGCGCGCTGCGGAATGGTTGTAACGCCAGGCTGTGTAGGGAGGGCCGCGATAAATTTCTCTCTCGCGGCCGCCGTGTCCCGTT
Organism: Amblyomma americanum; assembly: GCF_052857255.1. Classification (NCBI taxonomy): domain Eukaryota; kingdom Metazoa; phylum Arthropoda; class Arachnida; order Ixodida; family Ixodidae; genus Amblyomma; species Amblyomma americanum. The sequence goes on along the minus strand of NC_135501.1, from coordinate 152,526,499 downwards.
AACCTTTGCGACCGGCTGTGCATCGTGAGATGCAAGCTTTTCGGTGCCTAGTAGAGGCGGTGGACCTCTGGCACGAACTGATCTGACAGACGAGGGCTTACCTCGGCACTCAACGGTTGTGGATGTTGAGTATTCTGTGTGATGGATAGTCGTGGTTTTATAGTTTCAGCGGTTTATCGGTTAATCCTGTGCATGCCGAGCGCAGACCCCTTCCGTGACGTCACGCCGGCATGTGTGGAGTTCCGTGCCAGTCTATAGGTATATAGCGTTGACCGTGCGCCAGCGCAACAGCTGGATTGTGGTTCCCAGAGTGCAGCCCAGCCGTGCGAAATTCCCGGGGTTATTATTATTATTATTAATATTACTGCTACATTACCCCGGGTATCATTGGCGCTCGTTAGAAATGAGGGCGGGGGAGCTAGCTGCAGGCTGTCCGCTCCACTTCGCACGCTCAGTTTCAGGCTTGGCTTCCGTGTGGTCTCCCCTGCGCGGTCTCGTTCTGTGTGAAACAAGCCGTGCGTGCGCTTCTCGCGGCGGTTTTTCTTCCTGCCCTTTCACTCTTTCTTTTTTTTCGTTCCATCTCCCACGTGGCAAACAGGCCGCGTCCACCCCTGCTGCACTCTGCCTGGCTGCCGGGGTCTGCTTGCCTGCGTACGCTTACGGCGCTTGCTTGCTTGCCTGCCTGCGTGCGGGGGGCGCCTGGTGCTGCTTGCGGCTGAGCTTTCCTGCGAAGGCCTTCGCGAAACCCCTTTCCCCCCCGTGCGTGTGCATACGCGTGAATAATGCAGGAAGGCCGGGCGCGCTATGCGCCATCATCCGCCGGTTGCGCGCGCGGATGGTGGGGTGGTGGAGGTCGCGTGCTGTATAATGCGTTTTCCAAAGGCCGATGGGGATGGACGGACGCATCCCAGGCGCCGGAGGAGTCGGGTGCCGCCTCCGTGTAGTACGTTTGGGGAGGGGGAAGAGAGTTTTAGGACGGCCAATACGGTAATGCGTTGCCGTCGCTACCGTTGCCGTGCTTCTCCAGGCCGCATTTGTCGTATACGGCGGTGCTAAAGCTGTAATATCGGTTCCTCACTCGGTGCTTGTTGCACGATCGAAGATAGCCGTGTGTGTTTGTGCAGTGTCGTCCCGCGTGCTTCGAACTCGCGTCATTGGAACAGATTTTATTCACGACGTTGGTTTCTTACCGATGGCCGCCGGTTGGAAGGACGAAAGGCAAATTGGATGGGGCTGAAAACCGTTCATAAAAAATAAAAGCGCGCCAGTAACCGTAGCACGTAAGCGTGTGGTGCGGACTACGGGCGCTGTGTTTGGGGCCAGTACCAAATTGCGGGAAAAAGAAGCTTTTGATCCCCCAAGGGGCCATCCGCCGAGGCCGAGCGAAGCCCAGCACTCTGGGAGGAAGGGGGTGGCGGGTGATAGGGGAGATGAGGAGAGGCAGTGACAGCGTTACATGAGTATGGGGAACTTGCGCTGAAGTTTGCGGTGCCGATTGCAGCGCCATAACACACTGCCTAGCGAGAAGAGCAGGCAGTTTTGGGTAGTACTCTTAGTACATTTCCGCGCCACCTTCAGGCGCTTATTGGCGTGAGCCTCCGCGCTCTTCGAAGGCGCACGTGCCGTGCGTCAGCTATCTGCGCTACGCTCAGCGAAGCTAGGCAACGACTGCTGTCAGCCAAACGCGGGTATCTAATCGCGCAGAATGTGTTCTCGCGTTTACACGGCCCAAGCGGCTGACAAAAGCAGTTTTGAGTCACCGAATGGAACAATTGCAGTGCAGGTTCCCCATAGAACGTGTACTATGCACCCCGTTTACTCTCGGATTTGATGGGCGGCAGGGGGCTCTTGCTCGGCAGCCGTGTACACCGCCAGCCACCATGCTGTTGCGAGATTCGAAACTGAAGGGACGCGTGCTGTATGTGCCCTGATCTCCAGACAGTTGGGACGCTGAGCTGTGTCACGCCATCCGAAGTTGAAAAGCGTTAGCGGGGTGAGGAATCAGTTGTCTGCGTGCCGCCCGTCCTGAACGCTGGGAAGGCTTACGCATTAGTTGCTCTTCGCCTTGTCAGCACGACGGTGCGAAATACCCTTTGGGGTGTGCATTTTGGGGTGTGAGCAGGAAGTTTGGGGAGACTGGCCGGCTGCTGGCGTGACTTCTGTGGCTATGTCGTGAGTCGTGACGTCACAGATGACGATTACACCGGTGCGCAGGGGCTAAGGAATGGTTCATGGGAAAAATAAAATCGCTGCAGAATGCGGCCTCTGCTTGCGTGTCGAATGTATTATTTTTTTGTAGGCTCGTTTTATACATCGGATCTTCTTTTATTCTACTGCACCTTTCGACTCGCTCATTATGTCGGGGGTGGCTGCGTTGCTGTGGGCGGAACGTATGGGGTGTGAGGTGTCGCTTGAGCCTGTCAGTGAGGGGGGGGGGGGTGCAAGAAATGCAAAAAACGAATCGTTATATTACACCGAAAGCTTTTTACACGCGTGAGGACGGCAAATGCATGTATTCCCCTACCCGAAACAGTTTTTGTCCATAGCGCCGAATGACGCACGTTCATTTGGCGCTCGTCGTAGTTTCACGCGCGCTCTGTACGTGTTGGTTCCCGTTGGATTCGCCCTGGCACAAGACCTGCCCTTTTCTTTTTCTATTCTTCAAGGCTGGCTTCTAGTGCGCGTTCATAGATGCGACGAATAGTTGCTTGAACGGTAGCCAGATGGCGCAGGGTAATCGTGTTGCCAGTGCGATCGGTTGCGCCGCACAGTTGGATCGCCTTGCGGAAAGGGCGTGGGCGTCGTTATTATGCTCGTTAATTTAGTCCTTCCTGTAGTGCTCAGTTCCGCTCCTCACTTGTAGTGTCTTTGTCGGGCCACCTGGCGCTGTGGGATTCAGCTGTTGAGACCAAGGTCGCGCCATCGAAAGCTGGCATCGGCCGCCACCTTTCGATGTGGGTGGAACGAAAAAAAAAAACTTGTGCTGGAGCCCTCCACTACAGCGCCTCTCATGGCCCGCGCCCGTCGTGTTGAATTCCCCTACAACGTCGGCAGGCAACGGGCTTTCAGTACTCTCCGGTTTTTTTTTTTTTTGCTTTGGCAGCGACACGCCCAAGCAAGCACGGTGGTCTCCTAGTTTTCCCTGTACGAACACGGGACGTTAATCGATTGATTTAACGCGGCGCAAAATGCTTTACTGTCGTAGCGCGTTATAGGACAACTCGAAAACGATGCGGCGAATTCCCTTCTAGGGAGGGCCTCTCCAGCCAATGGGGTCGATCGATTTTCGTGACGTCGCGGTTAATTTGTGGTTAATCCTCTGTGTAGCGCTAATTGTAGCAGACTATAGCCGCGCACTTTGCGTTGGTCCCGGTGAACTAGGTCCAAATCCACGCTACTGACACCTCTTGCATTGAGGCAGCCTGTACTGTTGCTTTTGTCAGCCGTGGAAAGTGAAGACCCCCCCGCACCCATTACTTGTTTCCGCTTGCGTGATCCGTCGATCAGAAGGCGGATTCTTTCTTGAATGCTGCTGCTGCAGCGGCGGGCTTCCTGCAAAGGCACAGACTTCCTTTTTCGATAAGTCTTCGCCTGGAAAAGGCCGCCGAACAGCGCAGTAGCGTGTTACGCCGTGTGTTTGGTGTGTGTGTGTGACGTCGGCGCGCGGGCCTGTCGGACTGAACAGCGCGGACGTTGGCGCGCATGCCTTGTCCTCGGGAGACGCACCAGGAAGAGAGGCAGTTGTTGCTGCCCGCTGTTTCTCACGCCCTTCGATGTGCGCGTGTATGCAGAGCTGCTGTCGTCCGCTTATTCTTTTGGCACGCTCGCCTTCTGGTGGGAACGTGCTTGGTTTGGGGGGGGGGGGGGGGGGTGGACGCTTGTACTCTGCGTTTAAGGAAGTGGCGGACCACCTTTGCTGAATTTTGAACGTCCCAGAAGAGGAAGCATATGAGAAATCACAGATTTCACTGCCTGGAAGCAACTCCTGAATATTTTACCGGACCGAGAAGTGACATCAGCAGTGAAGGAATGACATTGACAGTAAAGGTGTGGAATCGACAGGGATTGAGTGGAATCGGCATGGTAGGAGGTGGAATCGGCAAGGAAGGAGTGCGGAATCGGCAGGGGAAGGAGTGTGGAATCGTGGGGGAGGAGTGTGGAATCGGCAGGGGAAGGAGTGCGGAATGTGCGGGAAAGGAATGGAATCGACATGGAAGGAATGGAATCGGCAGGGAAGGAATGGAATCGGCAGGGGAAGGAATGCGAATCGGCAGTGGAAGGAGTGTGGAGTCGGCAGGGAATGAGTGGAATTGGCAGTGGAAGGAGTGTGAAATCTGCATGGTAGGAGCGTGGAATCGGAAGGGAACAAATGGAATCGACACGGAATGAATGGAATCGACAGGGGAAGGAGTGTGGAATCTGCAGGGATGGAGTGTCCACGGGGACACCGAGGACAGTGGCGGAAGCGCAGTACGCGTGCGCTTCGAGCGGGATTATGAAGTGATTGTACGGGTATTTCCGTGGCCATCGGACTCTGTTCCCGTTGATGGACGAGTTTAGGCGGCGGCACTGGATGGAGATGCACCTGCACACACATGTGTCACGCTTCCAGTGGGTCGAGTCAGCCCCGGGCCACCTTTCTGTAGCTCTTGGTAACCCAGCACATTGCCCCTTCCCCCTTTCCCCCTACCGCAACTAAGTAATCCTGAGCAGACCTCTGCCTTTCGTGCCCCCAAGCGTGAGACCTCCGACGTCCGTGTTGGCGTCGTAAAGGTGCATGCGCGTGTGAACGGTCCATAATGTTTATCCTTTGCCCAGCGCCAAAGCATATTTCGCAGTAAAACAAAAAGAAATAAATGAAAGAACACAACCACCGGCGCGGCCAGTCATGAGCGCTCTGCGGTCGTTTTGACGTTCCCGCTTGACCTCCCCGCGCAGCGGTGATTTACTGGCGGGAAACAAAGGGCTGCCGATCTTCCTTCCTTTGTTTGGAAAGGGCGGCTCCGCCTAGTTGAGGGTGGCTCGAACTCTACCGCGTATTTCCGCTTTCTTCGTATTCCTCCTCCTGCTCCTCTTTCGGTGCTTGTTTCTTCTCTTTCTATTTCCCATCCTTCTCTCCTTCCTTAGGCACGTGCGTTCGCTTTGCTTTGCCTCCTCCTTTTCTGTCACCCTTTCTTTCACTCTCTGCGGTTGACAAAAAAAAAAGTAAAGGCGTCATACCGTTCGCGTGCTCGTGACTCGCTGTGGCTACCACCCCTCTCTGGGAGCCAATTTGGAAGCCCGTCCGACGCTGTGTTTTTAGTCTCTCCTCCTCTCCTGTTTTGCTCTCGAGGCTGCCTCGCGAGACTGGGGGCCGCCAAGTTTTGCTCTTTCTTTCCCCCCTCCTCTCTCTCCTTCCGTTCTCGGGGTTCTTCGCGTCACGTGCCCCCGCGCTAAGTGCTTTCCCTCCTCCGGCCGCCCGTCCTGTGCCTATTCTTCGCGCAGCTCGAATCGGCTGCTGTCTCCTGAACGGTCGCGCCGTTTTTTGCCGTTCGGGCTTTTTTTTCTAGAGCCGAAATACTACTTGCTCGGTCTGCCTCCACATCGAGAATTCAGAGTGCGCCATCATAAGTCTCCGCATTTTGCTTTCGCCGATTGGTTCCTTGCTCCGAAGTCTAGTTGCTCCGCGGATTCATGCCATCTTTGGCGAGACGCGAATACTTGCCGGTTCATTATTCGGCACGCGCTCCACAGATGGCGGTGCATTTGTACATTCACCACGTGGAAGAAGGGAAAACTTCCTCCATGATTCATCGTGTTCGCTTGCAATCTGCAGTGTGATGAAATTTGGGGTCATTGAAGTTCGCGCTAGTGAGCTTGATAAAGGCTCTTGTCTAGTCGCTAGACCATCGCGTTCATCGGCAAACCAACTGAACCCAAAACGCCATGAAGCTGTGCGCGAACTGTAAGCAGCTGGAAAACGGAACAGCGGAAGCGGGGATATAAAGGGACGTTTAGTCGATAACGTTTATCGGCGGTGCTTTCGTTGTCTCACTTACGCGCCGCAGGAAATGCTTCGTGAAAATTGAGTGTGGTGTTGGTACAGTTCGTCGACGTTTTGTTTTCTCTTCGGCATTTTTGGGGGCGTCCAGGCTGTCATTGTGTATACCTTTCGGTCCAGGGAAGCAGCCGCGCTGTTGTTGCTAATGGCGTGCGCGGCTGTAGGCTATTTCCTCGTCCATAGAGCCGTTTGTCTCTCGAGGCTGCCTCGCGAGACTGGGTGCGTATAGTAGTAGTAGTAGTAGTAGGCCTGCTCTCTCTGTTGTACTACGCATTGCACGCATCGCGGACTACGCAGTCGTGACCGGTGTCCCCCCTCCGGTCTGTGCATGCGAGCTGCTTGTTATTTTTTTCATTACCCCGCGCTTTTAGCTCGCGTGCGTGCGCAGTAATACTTCCGTTCTGGCGTGTGCCTCCTGCGAGCGAGTGATAATCGCCGGACCGTGACGTCACGGTCACCGCTTTCCTCGTCCAGTCTGCGTCCGTCCAAGTGCGCCCCGAGAGTATTCCGGGACGTGGGCACGCGTGCCTGTGGGTAGGCGGCGTGTAGGATTGAGTGTGAGCAGGGAAGACGCGTCGATGGCTGTCCGATTAACGGGATGCGGGCGTATTGCCAGCGTAGCGATTGAAACCTGGTTCTGTCTGGTTCGCTTATCTTCCGGTCTCCCCTTGCTTGGCGAGCTGCACGCGTTGAGTAGCACGTGCTCAGGGCTGTCGCTGGCGCAGCACGAATTCGTGGTACACCTGCGCGTGTGTGTGTGTGTTTGACCACGTGACTGGTTTACTGGAATTCAAGCTTCATTTCGGAAGTGACGTTGGGCACCTGGCTTCTCTTCCGGCGTACGTCCTCGCTGAGGAGGAAAAAGTAGTGTTGCACAAACTACGAACTAATGCATACCCACCCACACCTCAGCCTTCTGCATAGGATACATCCCACGTTATGTTCAGATAAACGTCCATTTTGTGAGGATAGTTAGTTTAGTTTATGGGGGGTTTAACGTCCCAAAGCGACTCAGGCTATGAGAGACGCCGTAGTGAAGGGCTCCGGAAATTTCCAGCACCTGGGGTTCTTTAACGTGCACTGACATCGCACAGTACACGGGCCTCTATAATTTCGCCTCCATCGAAATTCGACCGCCGCGGCCGGGATTGAACCCGCGTCTTTCGGGCCGGCAGCCGAGCGCCGTAACCACTCAGCCACCGCGGCGGCTATTGTGAGGAATACGCGAGTATATTTCGTATGGTGTGGGCATGCCTAAAAAAAAAACGATCATCAGAAACCCTACAATTGATCAGTGGGAGGCGATGCTGACCAGCTCATACCTGCAGGGCAAGAAAGCACTGGTGCAACGGACGAAACAGGCGGCCATCTCCAATGGGGTCTCAGACTAAAGACTCCACTCACTGCTTTTTTTTGTTGCTCATAAAGAGTATTTCATTCGCTTAGTACGCGCCCCTTTACGCTGAAATTGTCAAAATTATCTGTGTCTACGGCCCGTATTGGCCGGCTGCTTCCCAATCAGCTTGCGTTAATTAAGTGCAAAGACAAGGCGTGAGATTGAGAAAGCGCTTGAAGCATCTTGAGTCTAAAATAACTTTAGTTGTACAATGTTACACCTCATGTACCGCTCAGAGTTTCGTACGCGTTTTGTGCGACCTTGACAGCGACACGCTGCCGGTCAAGCGCCTCGAGTCCTCGCAGTCCTGTCATCTATCATTTATCTGCGTTATGCGCAATATTGTATTTCTTTTGAACGACCTTGGGTGCCGACTTGGCGCTGGGAAATTAGCGCCGTCGCATAGCCATTGTGGTACTGGACTGTTGCGAACAGGTGCAGAGAAGTTGGCGTTATACCTGTGTTCCACCGGAATGATTGGGCGTTCATGTGGACACTGCATTTCGTCGGAGAACACGACGACGACGTTTAGGGGGCGCTCTTTTGGGGTGGACAAAGCAATGCTTGAATTCGGCGACTTTGCGCTGATAACCACCCCGGTAACCATGATACTCTGACCGGGTAGCGTACGGGAACGGGCCGCTCCTGGCGGCGGCCGCGGCGGAAGTATGTCGCCATCGGCGCGGTTTACCTACACCACCGAAGACTTTGCGAAGGCCGCGTCCGCCCCTTCCATCCCGGAAATCATCCGCGGTAGCCCAGTGGTGGTGGCTGCAGCGGTGGGTGCGTTTCGTCAGTTCCGTTATATTTCGGCGAGATTTCGCTACCGATTCGTCGGGACCCGGAAATGGGAGCTTCTCCCCCTCCCCTCATTGAGCACAAGGGGACCTGGAGTGGATGCGCCAGTGGTTGTAATTATGCGCTGTATCATCGATGCTTATGGCGCCTAGCATTGGTCATATCCACGGGTATCTAGAGATTTCCTTCGACGTTCTTCGTGCATCGCTGGCGTCTCGAGTGTACGCCGATGGATGGATGGATGGTGTATATGTGGATGTGTATGTGTGTGTGTGTGTGTATGTGTGTGTGGATGTGTATGTGTGTGTATGTGTGTGGATGTGGATGTGTATGTGGATGGATGTGGATGTGGATGGAAGTGTATGTGGATGGATGTGGATGTGTATGTGGATGGATGTGTATGTGGATGGATGTGGATGTGTATGGATGTGGATGTGTGTGGATGTGTATGTGTGTGTGGATGGATGTGTATGTGGATGGATGTGTATAGATGGATGGATGTGTATGGATGGATGGATGTGTATGGATGGATGTGTATGGATGGATGGATGGATATGGATGGATGTGTATGGATGGATGGATGTGTATGGGTGTATGGATGGATGGATGAATGGATTGATGGGTGGTTTGGTACGGCGGTAATTTCTTGGCATATAAGATAAAAGTTCTGCTTTGAAAATGCATCTTCCACCGACCGTTCTCTGAGCGGCGTGGCCGAGCGCCACTGAGTTCAGCCTATATAATATAGCACTGGTTGTTCTGGCGGCAGTAATCATTGTCGTTTGTCGCACAAATGAGACTTAAAACAGACGTTGGCACGCTTGTTTCTCGCTGTGCAAAAAGTAAAAGCGTGGGGCGCGCATTTTGATTGGTGCGTGCGTGCAGGGGGGGTCTGCTGCTGCAACCTCCGAATCGTGAGCGCGCAGTGAGGAACCCCGGTCATGAGACAGTGGCGGTGCTTTACGGCGGACGTGGCTTTTTACGACGCCCCGCGTGAAAAAAAGCGTGCGCGTGCCGGTCTTGTTCGTGACGTCGCTCGGTTTCTCTGCTCAGGGGGCGCCCGGAGTAAATGAAATGAGCATGCACAGGGCGAAGCGTTCGGAGGAGCAGTGAGGCCTGGGCACAGCTGTGTACTCTCTGCCACGGACACTGCTGGGTGGGCGCTTCTCGGGTGTGCCGAGTGACCCCCTCTTTTATTTTTCTTCGTGCCTGCTCTGAGAGAAGTCCTAGTTGCGGGGAGATTCGGCGGGAAACGCCGGTGGGAGCGCGCGAGCCGTCGCGGGTGGCCTGGCCTGGATGCCGCTAGGCGGTGGCTCCGCGTACCGGTTATGTACCGTGCAACCTGCTTTGCTGCATCCGGAGACATAAAATTGCCCCAAGTTACGGAGGCCGGGGAGGAAAAAAAATCAAAGAAAGAAAGAAGTTTGCTGTTCCCCGCGAAATATTGAAAGATTGGAAAAGATATCCGAGAAAGGAATGGTTTAATGCGACCGCACTAGGATCGACCATAAAGGCGATAACTGACTGGCGGGGTCAGAGTCTGTGTTTAAGCCCTCCACCTGCTAGGGGGTGTTTAGGGATAGTTTCCCCTCTCCACCTGACCACAAATCCTTCTCTCCCCTTCTCTCTCTCCACCTGTAGGGGAGAAGAGGGAGACGCCCCACGAAGGATGACTCGGCAGAATTAGAAAAAGACTAAGAAGAAAATGACTCCGTCAAAGGAAGCGCTGCCTGCTGAATAACGATATCTGTGCAGAAATGAAGATTGCGGGAGCTACTCCTTGTTGCAGTGCTAAGGAAGAGTAGCCCGGGTCTCACGAGCACTTCCAGTGGCTACCAGTGGCGCTACCAGTGCTGGTAGCGGTATGGTGACTTGCCGCTATCTACGAGTGTGACGCCTTCTTGCCTCATTGCGTAGTCGAAATTCCAAGAGAATCGTAATTTGAGTATTGGAATCGGAACAGGATCAGAACTGCAATTGATTCCCGGGTGAAAGAGGCTTGCTATCGCATTTCGTCCGCATCAGTCAAGTTGATCGACTCAGGGTTTTTTTTTCTTTCGTGCACCATATCATTACGCTGCACTTATTAGTCGTGCTCGCATGCTATATTTTTGTCACAGTTCTGCGCGCTGTTTTTTTAGTCATTTAATACTCTGCATTTAACTTCATTCCATTTCACCCGATCTGCCTCGAGCAAAGCGACTCTTAATTGACATTTTGGCGCTCTTTCACTGAAGTCGCCCTTGCGCCAGTAAACGCTTAACTCGCGTCATCTGCAGGGTGTTTTGAGTCATGGGACGAGTCGTGCCTGGTGCACTGTTTTTTCTTCCTTTGTTTACCGGGCTCTTGGACAAACACCGCGGCTGTGCAGAGGTGCTGCCGTCCATCGTTCCGTTCCTTTAAAGATCCCCCTCCCCTCGGCTGACTAGGCCAAACGGCCGTTTCTTCGCTTTAGCAGACATTTCGGCTTGTGCTTTTTTCGGTGCCATTCATAATATCGTCTGCAACACAATGCGGCGGGTGATATCCGACCCCCTGTCCTCCCCCTTTTAAAGTCCACCAACCAGACGCGCGTTCAGCGCTCTCACCGCCGTTCCTCGGGCGCCCGTGGGACGACTAGCTTTCCCTCCCAGGGAACGAGTAGCGGTCATATGTGCCCAGTGCAGGAGCATTCGTAACACCTGCCGACCCACTCGCTCTGCCGCCATCGTCTGCTGCTGCAGACCACGGCCCGTCTGCATGATGCAGCTTGCCTTGACGCCGCCTCCTCATTGGTCGTCTGCTACGGCCGGCCGGAGGCCCAGCACCGCCATCATCATCGCGTGTCTGCTCGCGTAGCCCAACAGAAAGAAACTCCGCGCGCCGTTAGAGTCGGCGGCTATCTGCAGAGCTCCGTAATGACTCGCGCATGCGCAATGCGCATCGCGGCTACACTGCAACAACCGCGAGCCCTCGATTCACCGACGCGCGCTGCCGTCGTGCTGCCCGTATATGCTACCCCCATCCCCTACCAACCACCACCACCACCTAGCGGGGCTTGGCCGGTCCGGCGGCTGCTGCGTTGCCCACTTCTTTCCTCGGTCGGTCGGCCGGTCGTTGACTCGGCGGAGCGGGCACTGCTTTTTGGGCGACCGGCACCGGCGGCGCCGGGGTCCGATAAGCGCCCGAGTCTGCTTCTCTCTCTCTCTCTCTCCGGTCGGCCCCGAACAACAACAGCGGCGAGCGTGCCTGCCCAAACCTTTCCCGCACCCTTCGTGCTGTGGTTCGTTCCCGAGAGAGTCCTCGAGATTGGCCCGATCGGCGGCCGCGGAAGTAAACTTAAAGCGCGCACCCGACTGCGTGGGAAATGCGTTCGAGTGGTCGCGCGGTGAAGGGAACCAGCCCCTTCGTGGGCGCTCGTTAGCGAAGAAGGGGTTGTTTTCTGGTTGGAAGGGGACCGGGAGGCGAGATGGGGGCGTGCTTTGGCGGCTTTGCGTTTGATCGCGGGGCTTGTGCAACCTCTCCCTCCCTCCCTGGATGGCGTGTGTGGCCGCGTTTTATGCGGGACTTGTTTTGCTCTCCGTGGAGTGGCGGGCGGTTGTGCCGGAGTCGTGCATGCTGGTTGCTGGCCGTGTCTCCTTGAAAGGGGGGATGGCAGCTCTCGGTTCCCAGGTTTCCGCGCATTTTTAATCCCTTTCGCATGCGACGTCGGCATTTTTGCGCACACCAGGGACTGAAGTTACTGATGTCTGCACCGAAAAGAACTTCATGATCACTTTTTTTGAAGTCGAGAGTGTGACGGAATCCCGTCTGGCCGGGGGGATACATTTCAAAACAAAGAGACGCCGACCAGTAAAACGAAAAAATTGTATTGACGTTTCGGCGCCCAGAACGGGGGCCTTGTTCACAATGGAAACACACCAAGAGGGTTCGTCTTTTTAAAAGCTATAGTAATCGCCGTAAAGATCGCGCGTAAATCGGGTTAAGATTGCCCTCGTTACGATTAAGCGTGTGAGCCGTTGTCTGTATCACCAGGGACTCGAGATGAAGCCGTGATGTTGTCAGTTTCTCTTTTTCGATGATTCTTGCCTTTTCCCAATCTATTCTGTGATTTGCCGTCACCGCGTGCTCTGCCAAGGCGTTATTGCGGGTATCTTCTTTCTGCACATCACGAGCATGTTGCTGTAGGCGCTTCTTGTAACTTCCGGTTTCGCCGATGTAAACACCGTTGCAATCTGCACAAGGGATGGCGTAGACAACTCCTGGGAACTTCTCTTTTGGCAACTGATCTTTGACGTTCATCAGTTGTTGTCGCATTTTCTTGACAGGGACATGGGCAACTTGCACGTCATACTCTCGTAATACACGGGCGAGGCACTCACTTGTTTTCGGCACATAAGGAATAGCCGCACGTTTTTTGGGCGGAAGAGGGGCGTCCGGATGACGAGGCCGTGACAGCCGTCGTTCTGTGGACCTGATAAAATGGCTTGGGTAACCACAGCTAGTGAGATCTTTTCGTACCCTTGACGCGTCCGCAGCGGCGTCAGTGGTGTTTGTGCATATCTTCTTGGCCCGCTGCATTAAACTGCTCACAACGGCTCTTTTTTGGGCGGCAGGATGGACGGAACTGAAATGTAGGTAGCGGCCTGTATGTGTAGCCTTTCTATACACGCTAAACGACAACTTCTGGCCTTTCCTTGAGACGAGGACGTCCAGAAAAGGCAGACTGCCGTCCACCTCTTCTTCCAACGTAAACTGAATGGCGTCTTCCTGGCTGTTCAGGTGTGTCAGAAACTGGCTCACCGCGTCCTTGTGCAGAATGCAAAAGCAGTCGTCGATGTAACGGAAGAAGACCTTGGGGGCAGGGTGAAAGGAGGTTAACGCGCGTCGCTCCAATGACTCCATGGTGAGGTTAGCGGCCGTCACCGAAACAGAAGCACCCATGGGGGTCCCATGGACTTGCTTGTAGTAGTTTCCCCTAAAAACAAAGTAGGTATTGCTCAGGCAGAAAGCAAGCAGCCGGCGCAGGTCCCGTGCTTCTATTGGCGATCTTTCCGGTAGAGAGGCATCGCTATCGAGCGCAGCGGTGCATACGTCGACAGCAAGGTCAGTCGGTACACTCGTGAACAGGGACTTCACGTCGAAAGACACCATCAATTCACTGTCTTCGATCAGGGTGTTGCGGGTCTTCTCAACAAAGTCGTATGAGTTGCGAACGTGGCAAGTCCCATGGCCAACAAGCGGGGAAAGAACACGGTGCAAGAATTTGGAGAGGCTGTGCAGAGGGGAGCGGGTAAAATCCACGATAGGTCGCATTGGAACTCCTGGTTTATGTATCTTTGGCAAGCCATAAAACGCTGGCGCGGAACCATTGTGGCAAAGTAACTTGTAGTAGAGCGGTTTTTGGCTCGGCGGGACGAACTGAAATACGTCGGCGAGAAGCTTCTGTAGTTCCCTCTCCAACTTGAGTGTAGGGTCCTTCTTGAGGCGGACGTACGTGTCACCGTCTTCCAGGAGAGACAGTATCTTGCGGTCATAGTCAGACTTGTCCAAAAGGACTGTCGCGTTGCCTTTGTCTGCTGGCAAAATTACAATATCTTTGTTGTCACGGAGGCTCTTCATAGCGGATTGTTCCTCGCGAGACAAAGCAGAACGGGAAGGCCCGCGATGAATGGCGTTGAGAACGCCCACCACCCGTGTGCGGGCCTCTTCGCGGCGAGTGTTCTCAACTTGGCTGATCGCATTTTCCACAGCGCATACCAACTTCTACGCATACCAAGGCCCGCACACGGGTGGTGGGCGTTCTCAACGCCATTCATCGCGGGCCTTCCCGTTCTGCTTTGTCTCGCGAGGAACAATCCGCTATGAAGAGCCTCCGTGACAACAAAGATATTGTAATTTTGCCAGCAGACAAAGGCAACGCGACAGTCCTTTTGGACAAGTCTGACTATGACCGCAAGATACTGTCTCTCCTGGAAGACGGTGACACGTACGTCCGCCTCAAGAAGGACCCTACACTCAAGTTGGAGAGGGAACTACAGAAGCTTCTCGCCGACGTATTTCAGTTCGTCCCGCCGAGCCAAAAACCGCTCTACTACAAGTTACTTTGCCACAATGGTTCCGCGCCAGCGTTTTATGGCTTGCCAAAGATACATAAACCAGGAGTTCCAATGCGACCTATCGTGGATTTTACCCGCTCCCCTCTGCACAGCCTCTCCAAATTCTTGCACCGTGTTCTTTCCCCGCTTGTTGGCCATGGACTTGCCACGTTCGCAACTCATACGACTTTGTTGAGAAGACCCGCAACACCCTGATCGAAGACAGTGAATTGATGGTGTCTTTCGACGTGAAGTCCCTGTTCACGAGTGTACCGACTGACCTTGCTGTCGACGTATGCACCGCTGCGCTCGATAGCGATGCCTCTCTACCGGAAAGATCGCCAATAGAAGCACGGGACCTGCGCCGGCTGCTTGCTTTCTGCCTGAGCAATACCTACTTTGTTTTTAGGGGAAACTACTACAAGCAAGTCCATGGGACCCCCATGGGTGCTTCTGTTTCGGTGACGGCCGCTAACCTCACCATGGAGTCATTGAGCGACGCGCGTTAACCTCCTTTCACCCTGCCCCCAAGGTCTTCTTCCGTTACATCGACGACTGCTTTTGCATTCTGCACAAGGACGCGGTGAGCCAGTTTCTGACACACCTGAACAGCCAGGAAGACGCCATTCAGTTTACGTTGGAAGAAGAGGTGGACGGCAGTCTGCCTTTTCTGGACGTCCTCGTCTCAAGGAAAGGCCAGAAGTTGTCGTTTAGCGTGTATAGAAAGGCTACACATACAGGCCGCTACCTACATTTCAGTTCCGTCCATCCTGCCGCCCAAAAAAGAGCCGTTGTGAGCAGTTTAATGCAGCGGGCCAAGAAGATATGCACAAACACCACTGACGCCGCTGCGGACGCGTCAAGGGTACGAAAAGATCTCACTAGCTGTGGTTACCCAAGCCATTTTATCAGGTCCACAGAACGACGGCTGTCACGGCCTCGTCATCCGGACGCCCCTCTTCCGCCCAAAAAAACGTGCGGCTATTCCTTATGTGCCGAAAACAAGTGAGTGCCTCGCCCGTGTATTACGAGAGTATGACGTGCAAGTTGCCCATGTCCCTGTCAAGAAAATGCGACAACAACTGATGAACGTCAAAGATCAGTTGCCAAAAGAGAAGTTCCCAGGAGTTGTCTACGCCATCCCTTGTGCAGATTGCAACGGTGTTTACATCGGCGAAACCGGAAGTTACAAGAAGCGCCTACAGCAACATGCTCGTGATGTGCAGAAAGAAGATACCCGCAATAACGCCTTGGCAGAGCACGCGGTGACGGCAAATCACAGAATAGATTGGGAAAAAGCAAGAATCATCGAAAAAGAGAAACTGACAACATCACGGCTTCATCTCGAGTCCCTGGTGATACAGACAACGGCTCACACGCTTAATCGTAACGAGGGCAATCTTAACCCGATTTACGCGCGATCTTTACGGCGATTACTATAGCTTTTAAAAAGACGAACCCTCTTGGTGTGTTTCCATTGTGAACAAGGCCCCCGTTCTGGGCGCCGAAACGTCAATACAATTTTTTCGTTTTACTGGTCGGCGTCTCTTTGTTTTGAGATCACTTTTTTTAAATGTCTCTTCCCCCCCCCCCCCCCCCCCCCCCCCCCCCCCCCCGCGAAATTGGCTGGTGATGGCAACACATGTGCTTCGTTTATTTGGCATTTTCTAGCTTGTGAAAGCTCCGATGAAGATCGCACCTTTGTCATTACTGTCCAGTGATCTGTCGACAAAGGTCATCTTCAACTTGTCCTGAAGGTTCCTTTTCAGTAAAAGCATCCATGTTGCCAGACGCACTAGCCCAATAAGAAAAGTTAGAGCACTGGAAGTCTTGATACACATGGAACGACTGGGAAGCACACTGAAGCTACTGTAAGGCTCTATTCGTCACGAGCTATTTTAATCGGTCAGAAGTAGTAACTTTATCTTCACAAAATCTGTGTATAAAGGCCACTACCCACCCACCTTTGCTTTTTATCTATTTTGTCCCACCAAAATTGCCGCCCACCTTCAAACAACCTACCTTCACATTTCAGAAGCTTCACCCACACCATCCAGAAGGCCTCCACTCACTACTGACTCACATTTTCCCCTCCATCCACCATACCATTCAGAAGCTGCCACCCAAAACCAACCCACCCACCTTCATCCTCCAAAAGACACTACTCGCCAGCCATCCACTGACTTAACCCTCCAAAAAAAGTTGTATTCACCAGCCATCCACTGACTTCCATCCTCCAAAAGGCCCTACCCACCACCCATCCACTAACTTTCACTCTCCAAAAGGTCCTACCCACCACCCATGCAAGACTTTCAACCTCCAAAATGCCTTACCCACCAGCCATCCATTCACTTTCACCCCCCAAAAGGCCTTGCCCACTATCCATGCAGACTTCCAACCTCCAAAAGGCCCTATGCACCAGCCATCCACTGACTTTCACCCTCCAAAAGGCCCTACCCACTTACCATCCACTAACTTCCACCTTCCAAAAAAGCCCTACCCAGCTCCCATCCTCCAGAAGGCCCAGCCTACCACCCATGCACAGACTTCCACCCTCCAGAAGGCCCAGCCCACCACCCATGCACAGACTTCCACCCTCCAAAAGGCCCTACCCACTTACCATCACTCACTTCCACCCTCCAAAACAGCCCTACTCACCAGACATCCACGGACCTCCACCCTCCAAACGAACGGCCCAACCCACCAACCATCCACTGAATTCCACGTTTTAAAAGGCCTTACCCACCTGCCATCCACTCCCACCTTCCATAAGGCCCTACCTACCACCCATGCACAGGCTTCCATCTTCCAAAAGGTCCTACCCACCAGCCATCCACTGACTTCTAACCTCCAAAAAGCCCCACCCACCAGCCATCCACTTACTTCCACCCTCCAGAAGGCCCTGCTCACCACCCATGCAGAGACTTCCACCCTCCCAAAAAGCCCGACACACCAGACATCCACTGGCTTCCACCCTCCAAAGGACTCTA